>NW_017674463.1:76471-95658 GCF_001879085.1 Nicotiana attenuata
AGGACTCACGGTCATGCTAGACACCAATGTATAGATACTCGTCACCATGCCTATACATTGCACTCGATAATTAGCAAGTAGCAAATAAGACTCAACTCCTATTCCCTCAAGCTAAGGTTAGACCAAACACTTACCTCAACTTCCACGGCCAAATCAATCCACAACAATCGCTTTCCCTCTCGAATTCGGCTCCAACTCAATCAAATCTATACAATAATGACTTCATAGTATCAATATATGCTAAACAAATCAAACCCAATGCCTAATTATAGATTTCCAAGCTTTCTTCCCAAAATCCCAAAAATTGACCTCGGGCCCGCTTGGTCAAAATACGAGGTTCGGACCAAAGCCATGTCACCCATTCACCCACGAGCCCGAATATATAATTTGTTCTCAAATTCGACCCCTAAACGAGGTCTAAATCAAGAAAATTCAAAAAGCCCTAACTCTACCCATTTCCCCCCAATTTCTACCCTAGATTACATGTTTAGTCTTAGGAATTCATTAGATGTTGATGAAAAATGAAGGAAACGAGTTAAGGATTACTAACCCATGAAGTTTTGGTGAAAGAAAGCTTCAATGAACGCCTAAGGACCTTGGAGAAGAAAGAGCTCGTGAAAATTTGTGAAAGAACCCGTAGCTACTGTTCTGGAATTAAAAAATTTTAACTGGGCGAATTTGCCCTTCGCGTTCGCGACAGGCAGGTCGCGTTCGCGAAGGGTAGGACTTGGCAGACTACCGCGTTCGCGAGCTGAAGGATGCGAACGCGAAGAGAAAAAAGGCTGGGGTCCAGGAATCGTTCTATGTGAACGTGTGGGACTTCACGCGAACGCGATGAAGAAGTCTGGCAAGCTACGCGAACGCGGCCAAATGTATGCGAACGCGAAGAGGAAAAGATGGCTAAGCCCTCAGGGTCAAATAACCCTACGCGATCGCGAAGGAATGGATGCGAACGCGATGAAGGAAAAACTTAAAGCTTTGCGAACACGGGAGAGGCGTCGCGAACGCGTAGAACAAATGGGGCTTGCAACAGCTGAAGCAAAAACCTGCAATTTTCCTAAGTTTGAAATCACCCCGAAACACCTCCGAAACACTCCCGAGCCCTCGGGGCCCCTAACCACACATATGCACTAACTCAACAACATCCTACGAACTTAACCGGGCCATCAAAACGCCAAAATAACATCAAAAACAACGAATCAAACCTCAAAATTACTAGTTTTTCCTCAAACTTCATTAACTTTCAAATTTAGAATTTTGAGTCCGAAACACGTCAAACGACGCCCAATTTCAACCAAACTTCACAGAAATTTCTTAACCCACAAATAAGACCTGTGCCGCGCGCCGGAACCAAAATACGGGCCCGATACCTACACGTTCTAATCAAATTTCATTTCCAATTTCCTTAAATATTTTCAGAAGACAATTTACTCAAAACTTCATTTCTCGGGCTTGGGACCTCGGAATTTGATTCCGGGCATACGCCCAAGTCCCATATTTTCCTACGGACCCCCGTCAAACAACGGGTCCGGGTCCGTTTACCCAAAATATTGACCGGAGTCAAATTTACTCATTTTAATATCAAATTTTAGCATTTATCACAGAATTTCATATTTAAGCTTTCCGGCTACGTGCCCGGACTGCACACGCAAATCGAGGCGACTACAAACGAGGTTTTCAAGGCCTCGAAAGCACGGAATGAGTAAGAAAATAGGTGATGACCCTTTGGGTCGTCACGTTCTCCACCTCTAAAACAACCGTTCGTCCTCGAACGGACAAAAGAAAGAAGTACCTGAGTCGGGGAATAGATGGGGATAACGGCTCCGCATATCGGACTCGAACTCCCAGGTCGATGCCTCAGGAGGCTGACCTCTCAACTGAACACGAACAGATGGGCCGGTCTAGAATAGCTACCGGCTCCTCCTCATAAGACAGATCCTTGTCCAACTGGATAGTGCTGAAATCTAACACGTGGGCTGGATCGCCGTGATACCTCCGAAGCATGGACACATGAAAAACTGGGTGTACGACTGATAAGCTAGGCGGAAATGCAAGTCTATAAGCCACCTCTCCCACTCGATCAAGAATCTCAAACGGACCAATGAACCTAGGGCTAAGCTTGCCCTTCTTCCCAAATCTCATCACGCCCTTCATAGGCGACACTCGGAGCAATACCCGCTCACCAACCATGAAAGCTACATCTCGAACCTTACGATCTGCATAACTCTTTTGCCTGGACTGAGCTGTACGAAGCTTATCCTGAATGATCCTGACCTTGTCCAAGGCCTCTTGAACCAAATCCGTACCCAGCAACCGAGCCTCTCCCGGCTCAAACCATCCAACCGGAGATCGACACCGTCTACCATATAAAGCCTCATAAGGAGCCATCTGGATACTCGACTGGTAGCTGTTGTTGTAGGCAAACTCTGCTAAAGGCAAGAACTGATCCCATGACCCTCCAAAGTCAATGACACAAGCTCGGAGCATATCCTCCAATATCTGAATAGTTCGCTCGAACTGTCCATCCGTCTGAGGATGAAATGCTGTACTCAACTCAACCTGGGTGCCTAACTCTCACTGAACCGCTCTCCAGAAACGCGAGGTAAACTGCGTGCCTCGATCCGAAATGATAGATACCGGCACACCATGAAGGCGAACAATCTCCCGGATATAGATCTCAGCTAACCTCTCGGATGAATAGGAGACCCACAGGAATGAAATACGCTGACTTGGTCAGCCTATCAACAATGACCCAAACTGCATCGAACTTCTTCCGGGTCAACGGAAGTCCAGTAATGAAGTCCATAGTGATCCTCTCCCACTTCCACTCGGGAAGCTCAATCCTCTGAAATAAACCACCAGGCCTCTGATGCTCATACTTAACCTGCTGACAATTCAAACACCGCGCCACATATGCCACAATATCCTTCTTCATTCTACGCCACCAATAATGCTGCCGCAAATCCTGATACATCTTCGCGGCGCCCGGATGAATAGAATACCGGGAACTATGGGCCTCCTCTAAGATCAACTCCCGAAGTCCATCCACATTGGGCATACAAACTCACCCCTGCAATCTCAAGACTCCATCATAATCTAATGTCACCTGCTTGGCACCTCGATGCTGCGCCGTGTCTCTAAGGACACATAAATGGGGACCATCAAACTGTCGGTCACGGATACGCTCCAATAATGAAGAACGAGCGACCGTGCAAGCTAACACCCGACTAGGCTCAGAAATATCAAACCTTACAAATCGATTGGCCAAAGCCTGAACATCCAGAGCAAGCGGCCTCTAACTGACCGGAATAAAAGCAAGACTTCCCATACTAGCTGACTTCCTACTCAAAGCATCGGCCACCATATTGGCCTTCCCCGGGTGATATAAAATGGTGACATCATAATCTTTCAACAACTCCAACCACCTCCTCTGCCTCAAATTCAACTCCTTTTGCTTGAACAAGTATTGAAGACTCTTGTGATCAGTGTACACCTCACACGTCATGCCGTATAGATAATGCCTCCAAATCTTCAATGCATGAACAATGGCTGCCAACTCTTGATCATGAACCGGGTAATTCTTCTCGTGGATCTTCAACTGCCCCGAAGCATAGGCAATGACCTTGCCATCCTGCATGAACACTACTCCAAGCCCAATACGGGAAGCATCACAATAGACTGTATAAGGCCCTGAACCTGTGGGCAAAACCAACACCGGTGGCGTAGTCAGAGCTGTCTTGAGCTTCTGAAAGCTCGCCTCACACTCATCCGACCATCTGAACTGGGCACCCTTCTAGGTCAATCTGGTCATCGGGGCTGCAATAGATGAAAACCCCTCCACGAACCGTCGATAGTAGCCTGCCAACCCCAAGAAACTCCGAATCTCTGTAGTTGATGCTGGTCTAGTCCAGTTCTTGACTGCCTCTATCTTCTTTGGGTCCACCTGAATACCCTCTGCTGATACAACATGACCTAGAAATGCAACTGAACTCAGCCAGAACTCACACTTGGAGAACTTGGCATATAACTGACTATCCCTCAGAGTTTGAAGAACCACTCTAAGGTGCTGCTCGTGCTCCTCCTGGCTGCGGGAATATATCAATATATCATCAATGAACACTATCACGAACGAATCCAAATAAGGCTTGAACACTTGGTTCATCAAGTCCATGAAAGCTGCTGGGGCCATTTGTCAACCCGAATGACATAACCAAGAACTCATAATGCCCGTACCGAGTGCGGAAAGCTGTCTTAGGGACATCGGATGCCCTAATCCTCAACTGATGGTAGCCAAATCACAAGTCAATATTGGAAAATACCCTGGCACCCTGAAGCTGGTCGAACAAATCATCAATCCTCGGCAGTGGATACTTATTCTTGATCGTTACCTTGTTCAATTGCCAGTAATCAATACACATTCTCATTGACCCATCCTTCTTCTTGACAAATAACACCGGCGCACCCCAAGGTGAGACACTGGGTCTAATGAAACCCTTCTCAAGCAAGTCCTGTAACTGATCCTTTAACTCTTTCAACTCCGGCGGGGCCATACGATATGGGGGGATAGAAATGGGCTGAGTGCCCGAAGCCAGATTAATGCAGAAATCAATGTCCCTGTCGGGTGGCATCCCCGGCAGGTCTGAAGGAAAGAACTCAGGAAACTCACAAACCACGGGTACCGAATCAATAGAGGGAACCTCAACACTGGAATTGCGCACACAAGCCAAATAAGCCAAACACCCCTTCTCGACCATACGCCGAGCCTTCGTACGAAATAACACTGCGGGTAGAGTGGAGTGGGGTCCCTCTCCACTCTAAACGGGGCAAATCTGGTAAAGCTAAGGTCACGGTCTTGGCATGGCAGTCCAAGATAGCATGATACGGGGATAACCAGTCCATCCCCAATATAACATCGAAGTCGACCATATCTAAGAGCAACAAGTCAACACGGGTCTCAAGACCCCCAATCACCACAACATAAGAACGATGAACTCGATCGACCACAATAGAATCACCCACCGGTGTAGATACATAAACAGGAATACTCAGTGGATCACTAGGCATGACCAGGTACGGTGCAAAATAAGAGGACACATATGAATACGTAGACCCTAGATCAAATAACACTGAAGCATCTCTATCACAAACCAGAATAGTACCTGTAATGACTGCATCTGATGACTCAGCCTCTGGCCTGGCTGGAAGAGCATAACATCGGGGCTGGGCCCCACCACCCTGAACTGCCTCTCTAGGACGGCCGGCTGCTGGTTGGCCTCCACCTCTGGCGGCCTGAGCTCCACCTCTATGACCTCTACCTCCACCTCTAGCATCTCTACCCCCGCCTCTGGCTGGCTGGGCAGCCTGTGGAACATCTGGTGCCTGAATCATAGGACGGGGACCCTGCTGCTGCAGCTGAGCACCCCTCAACCTCGGGCAAGCCCTCCTGATGTGACCATACTCACCACACTCATAACATCCACCCGAATGTTATAGATGAGGAAACTGAGGCTGACCCTGGCGGCCTGAATGACCACCTCGGAAACTCTAAAGCGGCGGTGCACTGATGGGAGCCGGTGGTGCACTGTAAGGCTGCTGATCAGGATAGTGCGTCTGAGAACCTCGACCGCCTGAAGTACCATGAGAGACCTGGAGAGCAGACTGAAAGGGCCTAGGAGGATGGCCTCTACCATAAGAATCTTTACCTCCAGACGAGGTACCACTGAATCTGCCTGAATGACGGGGCCTTTTATCCGACCCAGGCACACCTCCCTGTGACAGAACCATCTCAACTCTGCGGGCCACATTGGCCGCCTCATGAAAAGTGATCTCGCTCCTGGCCTCCTTGGCCATCTAAAGACGAATCGGCTGAATAAGACCATCAATAAACCTCCTCACCCTCTCTCTCTCGGTGGGAAGTATGACAAGAGCATGTCGAGCTAGATCAATGCACCTGGTCTCATACTAAGTGACCATCATGGAACCCTGCCGAAGGCGCTCAAACTGCCTCCGAAAGGCCTCTCGCTAAGTCACGGGGAGAAACTTCTCCAGAAACAACACTGAAAACTGCTCCCATGTCAAAGATGGCGACCCTGCTGGCCTGGCTAAATAGTAATCCCTCCACCAAGTCTTGGCGGATCCAGATAGGCGACATGCAGGAAAATCGACCCCATTGGTCTCAACAATACCCATGTTCCGAAGAACCTCGTGGCAACTATCCAGATAATCCTAGGGATCCTCAGTAGATGCACCGCTGAATGTAGTAGTGAAGAGCTTGGTAAACCTGTCCAATCTCCACAAGGCATCGGCAGACATAGCCGCTCTATCACCGGTCTGAGTCCTTACACCCGGCTGAGCTGCCATAGCTGGCTGAACTACTGGAACCTGAACCTGGGGAGCTACCTGCTCCGGAGTGCGTGTAGCAGGAGTCTGAGCCCCTCCTCCAGCCTGAGAAGTGGCTGGTGCTACTGGAAGCAAACCCGCTCGGGTGACACTCTCCATGAGGCCCACCAATCTCACAAGAGCGTCCTGAAGAACTGGGGTGGCAATGAACCCCTCTGGGACCTGAGCTGGGCCCACCGGAACCGCTGGGGCTGGAACCTCCTCCTCGAAATCAACCTGAGGCTCCGCCACTGGTGCTGCTGCTCGGGGCTGAGCTCTGCCCCTACCTCAGCCTCTAGCACGGCCTCGGCCTCGCCCTCTGCCCCTGGCGGAAGCTGCTGCTGGGGGCTCGGGCTGCTGAGCGGTAGATGAGGAAGCGCGTGTTCTCGCCATCTACGAAAGAACAGAGTAGAAATTCAATCAGTATTTGAGAAACAGAACCGCACGACAGGAAAGAACAAATGTGAAGTTTCCTAACTCTGTAGCCTCTAGGGATAAATACAAACGTCTCCATACCGATCCCTCAGACTCTACGAAGCTTGTCCGTGAGTTGTGAGACCTATGTAACCTAAAGCTCTGATACCAACTTGTCACGACTCGGATTTCCCACCATCGGGAGTCGTGATGGCGCCTACTATTGGGAGCTAGGCAAGCCAAACATTAATTACTTTATCATTAACAACATAGTCCTTTTTAATAATTTATCGGCATTAAAATAAAAGCAACTGATTTAACTAAATAAGCGGAAGTCTTAAATTAACAAAAAATTGAATGGAATTGCGGAAGAATTCAACATAAGCCTCTACCCAAGACTGGTGTCACAATACTCACGAACTACTAAGAACACTAAATACAATCGTCTGAAAGAGAACATAAATTGTTTGTCTCGAATACAATGAGATAACAGACTAAAATAAAGGATAGAGGAGACGTCGGGCCTGCAGACGCCTGCAGGGCTATCTCGATGTCTCGCTGGACTGAAGGCCTGCTCCCACGCTACTGCTGCTGCTGTCCAAAACCGGGATCTGTGCAAAATAGCACAAAGTGTAGTATCAGCACAACCGACCCCATGTGCTGGTAAGTGCCTAGCCTAACCTCCGCGAAGTAGTGACGAGGCTAGGACCGGACTACCAATTAAACCTGTGCAGTTATATAATATACAGCGGAAAGCAAAGCAGGAATAAACAAGTAAAGATGGGAGGGGGAAACATGCTGCGGGGGTATACCAGTATTAACAATAAATCCAGAGTAACAGTCTAAGGGCAACTTAGAATTTATAGCGAACAAAGAAACTAATATCCAAAATAAACACACTTCTATCAATAATTGTTGCGGCGTGCAACCCGATACCAATATATAACAACACTGTTGCGGCATGCAACCCGATCCATATCATTTAGCGTTGTTGCGGCGCGCAACCCGATCCACAAATATCATACAATGCACGGCATCACCCTTCGTGCTTTATCACTCTTCCTCACCCAAACAACAATCACAAATAAGGGGCAAGAAAGTAAACAAATAATGATAGAAATCCCGGCAAGGGAATGCAATTAAACAATTAAATCCCGGCAAGGGAACAATATCAATAAATTTCCATGTCACGGCAAGGGAGAAAATCAACAAAACAACAAAACGTCCCGGCAAGGGAATAAATTAATAACTCTTTCTCTTTCTTTCACTTCCATCTCATAGTTCACATTATCACTTGAGCCAATGCTCCAAGGATTTAAATATCTCATATACCTTCACAATTTGTATTTCAACTCGAGCCAACGCTCCACGAAGTTCAAAAATCACAATTTCCTTTCACATACTCTTTACAACATATAGAAATCATCAATTAAGTATGGAAGCTGTAACAAAACCAGGATATTCGTAATATAAGGACTCACGGTCATGCTAGACACCAATGTATAGATACTCGTCACCATGCCTATACATCGTACTCGATAATTAGCAAGTAGCAAATAAGACTCAACTCCTATTCGCTCAAGCTAAGGTTAGACCAAACACTTACCTCAACTTCCACGGCCAAATCAATCTACAACAACTGCTTTCCCTCTCGAATTCGGCTCCAACTCAATCAAATCTATACAATGATGACTTCATAGTATCAATATGTGCTAAACAAATCAAACCCAATGTCTAATTATAGATTTCCAAGCTTTCTTTTCAAAATCCCAAAATCGCCCCCGGGTCCGCTTGGTCAAAACACGAGGTTCGGACCAAAATTAAATTCTCCATTCACCCATGAGCCCGAATATATAATTTGTTCTCAAATTCGACCCCAAACCGAGGTCTAAATCAAGAAAAAGTAAAAAAAAACCCTAACTCTACCCATTTCCTCCAATTTCTACCCTAAATTACATGTTTTAGGTTTAGGAATTCAACAAATATTGATGGAAAATGAAGAAAACGAGTTAAGATTTACTAACCCAAGAAGCTTTGAGGAAGAAATGCTCTAAAAGTCGCCCTAGAACCTTAGAGAAGAAGGAGTTCATGCGTTTGATGAAAAATTCCCGTCACTGTTCTATTTTGGACATTTTAAATAACTAGGAAAAATTGCCCTTCGCGTTCGCGTGAAGAAGGTCGCGTTCGCGAAGGGTAAACTTGGCAGACCATCGCGATCGCGATGGGAAGAGTGCGAACGCGAAGTGGAAAGGCTTGGGGGGATCCAGGACTTGGTCTATGCGAACGCGTGGGTGCTGATGCGAACGCGATGAAGGGATTTACAAGGCTACGCGATCGCTAAGGTCTTGGTGCGAACGCGAAGAGGAAAATTATGCTGAGTCCCCCAGGGCCAGATGACTCTATGCGAACGCGAGGCAAATGATGCGAACGCGATGAAGGAAAGGTCTGAAGCTTCGCGAACGCGTGAAAGGCTTTGCGAACGCGAAGAAGAAGGGACCTGCAACTGCTGAAGCTAAAAACCTGCAATCCTCCTAAGTCCGAAACCACTCCGAAACTCTCCCGAGCCCTTGGGGCTCCTAACCAACCACATATACTAACTCAACAACATGCTACAAACTCAACCGTGCGATCAAATCGCCAAAATAACATAAAAAATAATGAATCAAACCTCAAAATCACTAGTTTTTCTTCAAACTTCATAACTTTTCAAATTTAGAGTTTTAAGTCCGAAACACGTCAAACGACGTCCGATTTCAACCAAACTTCACAGAAACATCTTAAATCACATATAAGACCTGTACCGGGTGCCGGAACCAAAATACGGGCCCGATACCAACACGTTCTAACCAATTTTCATTTCAATTTTCTTCATAAATTTCAGAAAAACAATTTTACTCAAAAATTCATTACTCGGGATTGGGACCTCGGAATTCGATTCCGGGCATACGCCCAAGTCCCATATTTTCCTACAGACCCTCCGGGACCGTCAAATCACGGGTCCGGGTCCGTTTACCCAAAATATTGACCGGAGTCAAATTTACTCGTTTTAATATAAAATTTTAGCATTTATCACAGAATTTCATATTTAAGCTTTCCGGCTACGCACCCGGATTGCGCACGCAAATCGAGGCAACTACAAATGAGGTTTCAAGGCCTCGGAAGCACGAAATGAGTAAGAAAATAGGTGATGACCCTTTGGGTCGTCAAAATTATTTAGATATTTGTGCGGTTTTCATTAAAGGTTGAAGATATAATTTGATATCTATTAATGTATCTTTATGTTAATGGTTCTATGTATTGACACTTGCTAATATATGATAAATATTTCTATCTTAGATGTTCTTATTCATGCTAACATATACATGTCACCTTGTGAATTATATATTAATATTAAATTGTACCCTTATACTATTTTGCATACATAATATTATATATTGAAATTTATACGTAATTCATAGAATGTGAGATCAACCATATTTTCATTATTATTTAGAACCCTAAAGCTTTGTGTTGAGAAAGGAACACAAAAAGCTTATAGAGTATTGCTTTATGTCTCATATATTATAGCAGAGCCAAATAACAATGGAATAAATAAAAATATTGAAAAGAATTACTCTTTAGTAGAATATTTAATGTTTAGTGTACTTAGAAGATGGGCGATGAATCTTTTTAACGTGAGATCTTTATCATTGTTTCTTTTAATTTTATTTAACTCATTTAGTTAATATTGTGCATACTTAAATGTGTTACTTAATAATGGGTTTCTTGTATGAAAAAGGACAATGCATGAGAAGAGAGATAATAATTACAAATGAAAGGTAAGTTCAAAATACACAAGTTCTCATGAGAATTATTCATTTAATTTACTATAAAGATAAGTAAATGTAATTTATGCAATTTTTAATTTCAAAATGTAGGTTTGATCACACAACAATTACATTATCATGAGATTTTGCTAAAAATGACTATTAAATTCTTTAAAAAAAATGAAAGATCATAAATCAATCAACCACACCATTCAAAAAAAACACCTAAATTGATAATGTACATATTTTTCTGCACATACCAAAACTGTATTTTTGATAATATTACAAGTCATGACTTGCGAAGCTAACGATACTTTAATTTGTTGCTTTCAAATCTAGCGTTAGTGTATATTTTCTAATGATTTCTTTTGTAGCTTACCCCGTACCTCACTTGTGAGACCACACAGGATTGTTGTTGACTTGTTGTTGTTTTCTTTTGTAGCTTATTTTCTACCTAATACTATTGCATCATAAGTCATGGCTCTAAGCTTATGATACTTTTAAATTTGTTGTGTTCAAGTCCAGCGTTAATGTACATTTTCTATTAGTTACGTTTGTAGATTAATTGCTCCAGGGGAAATGGTCTTATTGTTTGGGTAGAAACACATCTTTTAATTATAATTTGATATTAATACTATTTTATTATTTTACCAACAAAATTATTTTATTCAACCATGTATTATATGACTTAATATACACGTGCAACGTACGTGCCGAGAGACTAGTATTATAATAGGCATCGGTACATTATATATCACTTAGTTTATATGATTCTAGCTAGTTTATGGCCTGCTTTCTAGCCTTTGAAAGAGCAGGTAAAACAAAAACAAAAAAAATTCTTTCCTCTACTCCTTCTCTTGAAATCCACATTCAAAAAGAAAAACAAAAAAAATAGGCAACTTCAAACTATTAACCAAAAGGGACATAAAAAGATTTTCACAAAAAGATGTTACCTCCCCCACACTTAAATCTTACAGATGTTTTATACGTCAATGCCACACAAGAGGGGAGGGGAGGTGATTTGTGTGTTACCCAATTTTGCGCTCTAGAAGAACCTGGTTCTTCTAGGTCTACTAACTCTACTGTTTGCGGAATAATAAGTACATAAAATAAAGAACACAAAGATTTTTACGTGGAAAACGCCTGGCTCAAAAGGTGAAAAAACCACGACCTACTACTCAGTAGGATTTTTCCGAACTTCCACTAAAATCACTGAGCCAAAACAGCATTTACAAAACTCTTTGTAAACCTAAGGATTAACTCTAATCCCGTTGTAGCACACAGCCTCAACTGTTGCGACAACTTCAAGTTAGCATATAACTTGAACACCCTAAGTACCTAATACAATTGCTTCTATGAAAGCTGAAAGGTACAAGTTTAAATCACCTACTACAATTGAACTAGAATAAAAGAAAGACACAATTGAATTGGTTCTTCTATCTCGTCCAAGTAGCTTCAGGAATGCACACTCAAATCTCACATAAATTGCTTGCAAAATTGTCTCGCTATTTTGCTCTCAATTTAGTGTTACTTCTGCTTTTGTGCAATGCATGTAAAAGAGAACAATCATTGTTATTTAATGAGTTAGTAATTAGAGTTTGATTAAGACTCAATTGCTGATCTTCCATCGAGGTTGAGTCCTTAAACAACACAAACTCCAACAGTATCTTTTATCCGGATTGTGTTCTCTTCACATAAGGAGACTTTCTCCCCTTATCCAATATGCAACCTTTTCGATCAGATTCAGGAGATATTGCTGCTTGATCAATGAGACTTATCTCCTTTACGTGCATCTCACATGTGTAGATTGATCATCACTGTGCTTCACATGATGGACCTGGTCCATGACTGAGTTCATTTGTCATTCTTCAATACTTCACTTGTTCTTGGGCCAACAAATTCCCCCTTTTTGATGATGACACACTCTGTGCTTTTTACTGATCAAAAGACCTGTAGGAACTCAGCTTAACCAACACTAGATTTACTTTTCATCAAGGACCAGGTTAATTAGGTTATAAATATCACTTATTCAGAATAATGTATAAAGCACAATATCTTCCCCCTTTTGGCATCATCGAAAAGTTGCATACATAATGTGAATACCAGATTTTAAAAAGTACTCATGGCCACTAGGGCAACTGCAAGTGAAAACGTGGTGCAATTATCAATAATCAACAAACATATTTAAACTATTAAGATCAGAATCATCATAGAACAAGAGAAAACAGTTGTTGTCATTGATCATGACATGTTGTCATTAACAGTCCACAAAGAAAAACCTTCAAAGCATGAGCAAAAAAAATAGAAACATCCCTAATCCGGGTCACTAGGGTTACTAGACTGGTTCTGAAGACAAATGCTAGGAGACCTAAGGCTTGGAGGAACTAGAGGGTTGAGTCTAGAGAAGGTTTAGCATATTCTGAAGGATTCAATCACTCTTCTCCTTTTCTTTTGCTAGCTAAGTTCTAAGGCCATCCCTCTCAATCTCCAATTCAGCCACATGAGCCTTGAGCCTAGCAATCTCAGCATCCTTAGTTCCACATTCCTGAACCAAAGTCCTAACCTTGCTGTTGATGGGTGTTTTCAGAGATGAACCAGGTTCAACTGGGATGTGACGACCCAAAGGGTCATCACCTGTTTCCTCATCCGTTCCGTGCTTTCGAGGCCTTGAAAACCTCATTTTTACTTGCCTCGATTTGCGTGCGCAGTCCGGGCGCATAGTCGGAAAGCTTTTATGTTGAAATATGTGAATTCTGTGAAAACTTTGAAGAATTTTGACATTAATATGATTATAGTTGACTTTGGTCAATATTTTTGGTAAACGGACCCGGACCCGAGATTGGACGGTCCTGGAAGGTCCGTAGAAAAATATGGGACTCGGGCATGTGCCCGGAGTCGAATTCCGAGGTCTAGAGCCCGAGAAATGAATTTTTTTGTGAAATTGTTTTTCTGAAATTATTAAGGAAAATGGAAATGAAAATTGATTAAAAGACTGTGGTATCAGGCTCGTATTTTGGTTCCGATACCCGGCACAAGTCTTATATATTGTTTAAGCATTTTCTGTGAAGTTTGGTCGAAATCGGACGTCGTTTGACGTGTTTCGTACCTAAATATCTAAAGTTTGAAGTTTATGATGTTTGAAAGGAAAATGATGATTTTGAGGCTTGATCCAATGATTTTGAGGTTATTTTGGCGATTTGATCGCTCGAGTAAGTTCGTTAGATGTTATTAAGTTTAGGGTGTTTTACCTCTGAGAACAAAACCGACCAGGCCTCTTGATGCTCATTACTGACCTGCTGACAGTTTTGACATCCGAGCCACATACGCCAACAATATCCTTCTTCATCCTACGCCACCAATAATCTGCCGGCAAGTCCTGATACATTCTCTCGCGCGCCCGGGGTGAATAGAAGTACCGAGAAACTTATGGGGTCTCCGCTAAGAATCAACTCTTCGAATCCCATCAACATTTTGGCACAAAACTCGGACCCTGCAAATCTAAAACACCATCATCTTCTAAAGTCACCTTCGTGGCACCTCCACGCTGCATCGCTTCCTCTCGGCACACACAAATGGGGATCATCAAACTGCCGATCCGGATACTCGAGCTCCAGTAGAGAAAGAACAGCGACCGTGCAAGGCCAACCACTCTGCTAGGCTTAGAAATATCTAATCTCACCAATCGATTGGCAGACGCCTGAATATTCTAAAGCAAGCGGTCTCTGGCTAACCGGGATATAAGCAGACTACCCATGGCTGGCCGACTTCCTCTACAATGCATCGGCCACCAACATTGGCTCCCGGGCTATCTTGCCTGTAAGGTGATATAAGATCATAACATCATAATCTTTCAAACAACTCTAAGCCATCCCTCTCTGCCTCACATTCAACCTTCTGCTCTCTGGTTCGGTATTCGAACAGATACTGCAGGCTCTTGGATCCGTGTACACTCACCAAGCAGACATTAGATAATTGCCTAAATCTTCAATGATGAACAACCGCTGACCAACTCTAGTTCATGAACCGCATAGTTTTTTCTCGTGGATCATTCAACTGTCTCGAGGCATAAAGCAAAACCTTGCCATCACTGCATCAAACTGCCTCCAAGCCCCCAATACGTGGAAGCATCACAATAGACTGTGTAGGCCCTGAATCCGATGGGCAAACCAACCTACCGGGTGCCGTGGTCAAGCTGTCTTGAGTTCTGAAAGCTCGCCATCACACTCATCTGACACCTTGAACTGGGCACCCTTCTGGTCAATCTGTCATCGGAGCTGCAATAGATTGAGAATCCCTCCACGAACCGTCCTGTAGTAGCCTGCCAACCCAGAAACTCTGGATCTCTGTAGCTGTACTGGTCTATAGGCCAGTTTCTGACTGCCTCTATCTTCTCTGGGTCCACCTGAATTTACCTCAGCTGTACAACGTGACCCAGGGAATGCAACATGAACTCAGCCAGAACTTCACATTGGAGAAACTTGCCATATAACTGACTATGCCTCTCAGAGTCTGAAAGAAGACACTCTAAGGTGCTGCTCGTGTCTCCTGGCTGCAGGAAGTACAACCAAAAATATCA
Source organism: Nicotiana attenuata (assembly GCF_001879085.1). Classification (NCBI taxonomy): domain Eukaryota; kingdom Viridiplantae; phylum Streptophyta; class Magnoliopsida; order Solanales; family Solanaceae; genus Nicotiana; species Nicotiana attenuata. Next base: position 91,646 of record NW_017674463.1, read on the forward strand.
ATCAATAAAGGACTATCACGAACGATGTTTTCCAAATATGCATGAACCCTCGGTTCATCAACTCTATTAAATGCTGCTGGGGCATTGGTCAATCCAAATGACATGAACCAAGGAACTGTAATGCCCATACGAGTGCGGAAGGCTGTCTTTAGGGACAATCGGATGCCCAATCCTCAACTGATGTAGCCAGATCGCAAGTCAATCTTGGAGAATACCCTGGGCCACCACTGAAGGTTGGTCGAACAAATCATCAATCCTCGGGCAGTGGGTACTTATTCTTAGACCGTTACCTTGTTCAATATTGCAGGATAATCAATACATAGTCCTCATTGACCCCATCCTTCTTCTTTGACAAAATAACACCGGCACACCCCAATGAGGACCACAACTAGTGTCTAATGAAACCCTTCTCCAGCAAATCCTACAATTGTCTTTTAAATCTCATTCCAACTCCGGCGGGGCCATTCTTGGCAAAGCCAAAGCAAACGGTCTTGGGCGTGACAATCTAAGATGGCATGATACAGGGATAACCAAATGCATCCCCAATATGAGATCGAATTCCACTAATATCGAAAGCAGTAAATCAACACGGGCTCAAAACTCGCCAATAACCATTATACGTGAACAATGGACGCAATCCACCACAATAAAATCACCCACCGGCGTAGACACAAAACAAGGCACTAAGGAATCATGGGATGACCCGATACGGCGCAAAACTAAGACCGAGCTCCTACTACCACAAGCCAGAACAAGTACCTGCACCTCCACTCTAATACCTTTACCTCCACTTCTCGCATCTCTACCTCCACCTCTAATTACCTTTACTCCACCTCTCGCATCTCTACATCCACCTCTAATACCTTTATCTCCACAAAGCCTCCGAAGACGTAGCTGATCTATCACTGGTCTGTTGTTGCCGCTAGTGCATCCAGCTAAGAAAGCATACATGACTCGCCATTCCGACAAGAACGGATATGTAGAAATTTCAATCAGTAGTCATTAGTAAAACCAACGCACGACGAGAAAGAACAAATGAGAAATTTTTCCTAACACAATAGAGCTTCTTGGGGAACAAGTAACGACGTCTCCGTACCGACCCCCAGACTCTACTGAGTTTGTCCGTGAGTTGTGAGACCTATGTAACCTAGTGCTCTGATACCAACTTGTCACGACCCGGATTTCCCACCATTAGAGTCGTGATGGCGCCTACTCGGGTAGCTAGGCAAGCCAACTTAATTGCCTTTCCATCACTAGCAATTATCTTAACAGTTTATAACATCATATATAGAAATAAAGTCTAATAAGAACAATAGCGGAAGACTGTCTTAAAATGATGAATTTAAAACGCCGAATAGTCAAAAACCCTCTACCCAAGATTTGGTGTCACATTACTCACGAACCACTAAGAATAAACTAAATACCAAGGTCTGAAAGAAATATAACACTGTCTGTCTCGAAACCAGAGGCAACAGTCTAAAAGAAACAATGAGAAAGACACCGGGCCTGCGGACGCCTGCAAGGCTACCTCAGTCTCGTGTATGAATCGCCCTTCCGACCGAACTACGCTCTGTGTGTTCCTCAAAACTCGGACTTGTGCAATGCACAGGGTGTAGCATCAGCACAAACCGACCCCATGTGCTGGAAGTAATTAGTGTCTAGCCTAACCCCGGCGCGAGTATGTGACAGGGCTAGACTGGACACCACATAAACCTGTGCAGTAGATTACAGCGGAAATCGAATACAAAGCAATTACCAACATGGGGGGAAACATGCTATGGGGAGTTACAATAATAACAATAATCCAGAAGTAACAACTAAAGCAACTTAGGTCACAGTGAACAAGGAATCAATACTCAATGAAAACACATAGCCTCAATAATTGTTGCGGCGTGCAACCCGCTCCATATTACCATTGTTTTGCGGCGTGCAAACCCGCTCCACAATATCATTGTTGCGGCGTGCACCCCACCCATATTGCTTATCATATATCATTGTTGCGGTGCACAACCCGATCCTCATATATTATTTATTGCGGCTCGCAACCCGATCCTCAACATCATTGTTGCGGCGCGCAACCCGATCCTCGCCTTTTATGTTTGCCGCGTGCAACCCGATCCTCAATATCATTTAACAGTCCGACTCCCCAAACAACAGTCACAATTAAGGCATAAAAATAAGTTAAACATTTGACAAACATCTCGGCAAGGGAAAGAATCCAACAAGTTCAACCAGACGATCCCGGCAAGGGAATAATCAACAACGTTTTCTCTTTCTTACTTTTCTTATCTCACGATATCATTGGAGCCCAAGCTCCAAGAAATTTCTTATCTCATATTCCGTCACAAACAACAATATGAAGACTTCCAGTAAGGGAACAAAAACTCATCTTCAAATATTCTAAGCAAGGGGGATTACTATAACCACATTAGTTCCAACATCTAACTACCACATTAGTTTCCAACATCTAACTACCACAGCTATAACCAACCTATTACCACACTTGACCACCTCAGCTATATCTTAACCGACTACTACACTTGACCACCTCAGCTATATCTAACGCACTTACCACACCCAACCAACCCATCTACAGCTATAGTCATCATATGACACAGGAAAACATTAAACCTGAGCGACCCTAGTATCCGTTTAAGAACACAATGCAGAGGAATCACAACCCAACAATAGCCCGCAAGAGGGCAACATAATTATCTCTCCTTCTTTCTCGCTTTTTACTTCACAATTCTTTTTTCACAACTCAAGCAGATTTCCAGAGGTTCAATTATTTACTTATACTTTCGCAATTCGTTCTACAAACTGGAGCCGACGCTCCTCAATGAATTAAGTCATTTCATATACTTTGAATTTCGTATCACAGTTCGAGCCAATGCTCCTAGGGAATCAAATTATCATATCACCATTCACATGTTATTCACAATATATGAAAATACTCCAATAAACATGAAATTCACATAAGTTTCATGATAATCACATCATAAGACTCACGGTCATGCTAGACACCAATGTATAGATACTCGTCACCATGCCTATACATCGTACTCGATCACATTGCAATTAGCAACAAGACTCAACTCCTATTCCTTAAGCTAGGGTTTAACCAAACACTTACCTCAAAGCCTTGAAATCCACTTAATCCTCAACTATCGCTTTACTCTCGTGATTCCACCTCCAATACAGTGATATTCTAGGCATAATTAATTTCAACATATCAATAAAGACTCAATGGCAACTTTCATTAGCCTAAATATAAATTTTCAAGCATTTTTCCAAAAAATACCAAAATTAGACACCGGGCCCACATGGTCCAAACTCGAGGCTTCGACCAAAACCCGATCACCCATAACCCCACGAGTCCAAATACAAAATTTGTTTTAAGATTCGACCCCCAAATGAGGTTGAATCACCCAAAATTCTCAAACCCTAACTCTAACCAAAACCCATAATTTCTACCTTGATTTCATGTTTTTTAGGGTAGGGAATTCAATAATTAATGAAGAAATTGAAGGAAACTCAAGTTGAACAATGCTTACTCAAGAAGTTTTGATGAAAGGAAAGCTTCAATGAACGCCCTAAGTGCTTGGAGAAGAAAGGGTTTCGTGGTGCTTTTATATGAAAAAATCCCGTGCTACTGTTCTGTTTTTTATCTTAAAAATTCGCTGGGCAAAATTGCCCTACGCGATCGCGGAAATAGGGATGCGATCGCGAAGGGTACCACTGACTGGTCATCGCGATTGCGTGGAGGGTTACGCCGATCGGTCTAGAAGAACTACTGGGGGTCCAAGGATTTGGCTTACGCGATCCGTGGTTCAAGACGCGATCGCGAAGGAAAGACGACTCAGTGCTATGCGATCCGTGGGAGAGAGCGCGATCGCGAAGAAGGAAAATCCCTGTGTAAAATTGATAGAAAATCTGATATCATCCTAAGTCCAAAACCACCCCGAACACCTCCGAAAACACTCCCAGCCCTCGGGGCTCTAACCAATCGGACA
>NW_017674464.1:0-2065 GCF_001879085.1 Nicotiana attenuata
AGGTCCGAGCAGATGAAGACAATCTAAAGGGACCAACTCACCATCTAACATCGGTACAAACTGAATCCAAAAAGGAACGAAGAGACAACATCAGGAAGGATCACCTGATTCTGCGACCCAACAGGGAACGACACCAGCCATATGTCAGAACGGTCATCGCACCTTCCCCCCGCTATGAAAAAGGCCTATCCAGGCCAAGTACAGGGACTCACCAGAATGAAAGAGGTATGCCCCCTTTACTATCTGCTAACAATTTTTGTGTATCACTTGCATAAATAGTCTACGCTCTTGCGAAACTCGGAACAAAGGTGAAGTGGCTGCCGATGATGAGATCAGACCCGAACACCAGGAAATTTGACGCCCTCTGTGAGTTCCACCAGAAACGTGGCTACAAAATAGAAGATTGCATAGGCCTCAAACAAGAAGTCGTAAACATGTTGCAGCAAGGGCACCTCAAAGAGATGTTAAGCGGTAAGGGGAGAACCAACTTCGCCAGAGGATGTGAACATCAAGGACCGCCGAAGCCTCCATCGCCAGCTCGTACTACCAACATGATCATCAGCAGCGGCGAAGATGCCTCTATCAATGGCGTAAAGTTCACCACCGCTCACAAGCTCAAGAGGTCTATCACTCGCGAACTGTACAATGAACTCGAAGAAAGTATCATCTTCGATGAGTCAGATGCCGACGGTTTGACTTTTCCTCATATTGATGCCCTCGTTATTACTTTATGCATTTTAGATACCGTTATTATCCATCTCCAAGTCCTTACCTAAATGAGACTCGAGGATATGATACTGTCGCATTGCATCACGCCAACCGATTTTAATAATGCAGTTGAGCTGACATCCGAGAAAATTACACTCCATGTCTCGGCCGGCAGCGTGACTCTGGAGACTACATTCCATATCATGGACCAGGCCACCGCGTACAACATCGTAGTGGGATGACCATGTATACATCCCATGAGAGCCATCCCCTCCAGCCTATACCGAGTAATTAAATTCCCAACACTATGGGGAATATTCAACATACGCGGAGAACAGCTCACGTCACGGGACTACTACCGAATTGCCTTAGATAGCATGGCAATCCAACAGAAAAAAGACAAGGAAAAAGAGGTATAGCGATCAGCAGGGCCAAGGTCGATGCAAGAAGAGACCAGGGACGCCATCATGGATCCCGAAATGGTCGAGGCTGCAGACTCAACCATATAAGACCTCAAACCCGTTCAATTGGACCTCAATGACTTTAGCATAAAGGCCTATATCGGTTGCAAACTCCGGGAGCCAAGTAAATCTTGCCAATTCTTAATAACTAATGCAGAATTATTTGTCTTCAGCCATGCAGATATGCCAGGCATTCCAAGGGAAATCGCTACACATAAATTAAAAGTCGACTCGTTCTACCCCCAGTAAGACAGGTCAGGCATAAATTCAACTCCGCCATCAATGATGCGGTCCGTGAGGAGGTAGAAAAGCTGCTAGAAAATGGCTCCATCAGGGAGTAGAAGTACTCTAAGTGGATCGCCAACCTAGTGATGGTCAAAAAGAAAAAGGGGAAATGGCGGATGTGCTTGGATTTCATAGACCGTAACAAAGCATGTCCGAAGGATTTGTTCCCGTTACCCCATGTTGACCAACTCATCGACACAATAGCCGGGCACGAACTATTGAGTTTCGTGGATGCTTACTCAGGCCATAACCAAATTCTTATAGAGGAAGAAGACCAGGAGAAGACCACATTCATCACCCACCAAGGAACGTATTGTTATAGGGTCATGCTATTTGGGCTGAAGAATGCGGGGGTATCAAAGATTGGTGACAGATATGTTCGAAGACCAGCTCGGCAAGACAATGGGAGTATATAAAGACGACATGTTGGTCAACTCTGAAAAGGTAGAGGATCACATCAATCATTTGAAAGAAACTTTCGACATACTAAGACGGTATGGAATGAAGCTAAACTCGGAGAAATGCGCGTTTGACGTAGCCTCGGGAAAATTCATGGGTTTTCTGGTGTCATAGCAAGGGATCGAGGTCAACCCAGACCAGATCAAAGCTAT
>NW_017674464.1:3359-7127 GCF_001879085.1 Nicotiana attenuata
AGTGTCAACCTCCTTGGCTTTGTGTTTCTTCGGGCCTCCACCGAAGAAAAGACCACTGTTTCTAAAGGGAGAAGTGTAAGAAGACATGTTAGTAAAAATAGGTAAAGATGTTCTTACTGAGGAAGTTGAAGGTTATGAAAAGATCTAAGGAAATTCAGAGAAAGAAAAGGATTGTAAGATTAATATAGACAGCAAAAACCGTGGTCATGGTTGTATGGGTCAAAATCTATCTTTAGAATACATAAGTCAAAGTAGTATTGCTGGAACGTTCCCAGCTGTCACTTGTCGAAGTAATCTAAGAAACAGTGAAGTCCATGGTCGAAGAGTCAGTAAGGGTTGAAGTTGAAGAGCCATCAAGGATTGAGGCCGAGGTCGAGCACCTTGACAGAGTTATAACGTCTAGTTTCAAGATAGGACATAAAAAAGAATATTCTAGCGGATATTTTCTGCACTTGTACTGTTAGGGTTTTTAGGAACATGTTCCCTATAAATAGAAAGAGACACAATGATAGGGGACATGTGATATTCATTTGTAAAATACACTTTGACTTTAAAGGAGAGAATTGGATCTTAATGCAAGCATACAAACACAACCTTTTCACTAAGATTCTTGTCTATAATTTTCCATTCGATCCAAGAATGACTCTGATATCCAAAGGATTGTCCATCACTCATCATTGTCAGAATGAGCATTCACTAATTCCATCTTTTCTTGGGTGACTCATTCATTCTATTTTCTTGAGTGCCATTTATTGCTATTCATCGATATTTAATGCTACATTATTTCCTTTGACTTCTTAAATATTGGTTGTGTGTTGTTGCTGCTATAAATATATATCTATGTGGTATTTATTGCACTTCTGAGAACTTCAACTTTGGGATGTTATTGTTAACAAAGATTAAACCTCATTTATATAAATTTAATTAGTTGAACCAAGATCTATATTTTTTGGTCAAACAATTTGGCGCCGTCTGTGGAGATTTCTTAGTTAAATTTTTAGTTTCCTCTAGATCTACAGCTAAGGCAAGTCACTAAACTCACAAACCCCGAGATCTTCTTTCTTTGTACGTACAAAACCTACATGGCAGGTAAGCAAGGAGAAAGGACAAAAATAACAAGTGATTTCCCTAGCAACCTCATGAACGATACCGATGAGAGTTGCAAAACAGTAGGCGAGGACGTAACGCCCGACGCTTCCCCTAGGGGTGAGAGGTTGCCTCCCCCAGCATAACAAAACCCAGTGGAAAAGGGGCCTCCACGTCCGCAGAAGAAGGGACGCCCCCATGTATGGAAAACCTCCTCGAATCATGTTTAACAGATACGCTAGTGAGCGCCCTTAACAGACCCGCTCCAGGCATACCTACAGAAATTGCAAGAGCTTGCACGATACAACAAACGGACGATCAGTGCAACCGACTAAGCCCTCCAACGATAGGTATAACTCATAATATTACTAACAGTGCAGGTGATAGCGCCCTCGCTGCCATTCTAAAGCGGATAGAAGAAATGGAGAATGAAAACAATGCACTCCGAGATCAGATGAAAGAACACCAAGAACGAGTCGACAAGATACCGGGAACTCCTAAGTTGTTGCCAAAAAGGGACATCGGCAGATTGGTAGAGTAGCCTCACAGCAATTACACAGCCCTGCATGCCATACGGAAGACCTTCAAAATGTCGCCTTACCTCAAGATATACGACGGAATGACCGATCCAGTGACTCATTACATCACCGCCTTGAAAGGCAACAACCTCGCCAAGGAGCAAGTGTCCTCTATTTTGCTGAACGAGTTTGGTGAAACCCTTACTGTAGGAACATTAACATGGTATTCAGAGCTACCAGCCCGCTCCATAGAAACTTTCGAGGAAATGGCCAATAAGTCTTTAACCGCCCATCAAAGCCAAGAAGGCCGGAGCAAGAGTAAACGACATATTCGCTATCAAGCAGTCCTTGGGAGAGGGAATGGGACTTCCTCGCCCGATTCAATAGAGTAAGGATGACTTCGCCGAATGTATCTGAAGGGATGGCGGTCGCAGCTTTCCAAAACGGGTTGAGTAGACATGGTTCAAAAGCAACTAGAAAACTGTTGAGCCGATTAATGAAATATCCCCCAACCACTTGGGATGAAATCCATAATGCTTATTGTGCCGAGGTCCGAGCAGATGAAGACAATCTAAAGGGACCAACTCACCATCTAACATCGGTACAAACTGAATCCAAAAAGGAACGAAGAGACAACATCAGGAAGGATCACCTGATTCTGCGACCCAACAGGGAACGACACCAGCCATATGTCAGAACGGTCGCCGCACCTTCCCCCCGCTATGAAAAAGGCCTATCCAGGCCAAGTACAGGGACTCACCAGAATGAAAGAGGTATGCCCCCTTTACTATCTGCTAACACTTTTTGTGTATCACTTGCATAAATAGTCTACGCTCTTGCGAAACTCGGAACAAAGGTGAAGTGGCTGCCGATGATGAGATCAGACCCGAACACCAGGAAATTTGACGCCCTCTGTGAGTTCCACCAAAAACGTGGTTACAAAATAGAAGTTTGCAGAGGCCTCAAATAAGAAGTTGTAAACATGTTGCAGCAAGGGCACCTCAAAGAGATGTTAAGCGGTAAGGGGAGAACCAACTTCGCCAGAGGATGTGAACATCAAGGACCGCCGAAGCCTCCATCGCCAGCTCGTACTACCAACATGATCATCAGCAGCGGCGAAGATGCCTCTATCAATGGCGTAAAGTTCACCACCGCTCACAAGCTCAAGAGGTCTATCACTCGCGAACTGTACAATGAACTCGAAGAAAGTATCATCTTCGATGAGTCAGATGCCGACGGTTTGACTTTTCCTCATATTGATGCCCTCGTTATTACTTTATGCATTTTAGATACCGTTATTATCCATCTCCAAGTCCTTACCTAAATGAGACTCGAGGATATGATACTGTTGCATTGCATCACGCCAACCGATTTTTATAATGCAGTTGAGCTGACATCCGAGAAAATTACACTCCATGTCTCGGCCGGCAGCGTGACTCTGGAGACTACATTCCATATCATGGACCAGGCCACCGCGTACAACATCGTAGTGGGATGACCATGTATACATCCCATGAGAGCCATCCCCTCCAGCCTATACCGAGTAATTAAATTCCCAACACTATAGGGAATATTCAACATACGCGGATAACAGCTCACGTCACGGGACTACTACCGAATTGCCTTAGATAGCATGGCAATCCAACAGAAAAAAGACAAGGAAAAAGAGGTATAGCGATCAGCAGGGCCAAGGTCGATGCAAGAAGAGACCAGGGACGCCATCATGGATCCCGAAATGGTCGAGGCTGCAGACTCAACCATATAAGACCTCAAACCCGTTCAATTGGACCTCAATGACTTTAGCATAAAGGCCTATATCGGTTGCAAACTCCGGGAGCCAAGTAAATCTTGCCAATTCTTAATAACTAATGCAGAATTATTTGTCTTCAGCCATGCAGATATGCCAGGCATTCCAAGGGAAATCGCTACACATAAATTAAAAGTCGACTCGTTCTACCCCCAGTAAGACAGGTTAGGCATAAATTCAACTCCGCCATCAATGATGCGGTCCGTGAGGAGGTAGAAAAGCTGCTAGAAAATGGCTCCATCAGGGAGTAGAAGTACTCTAAGTGGATCGCCAACCTAGTGATGGTCAAAAAGAAAAAGGGGAAATGGCGGATGTGCTTGGATTTCATAGACCGTAACAAAGCATGTCCGAAGGATT
>NW_017674464.1:7889-11118 GCF_001879085.1 Nicotiana attenuata
ATATATATATATATATATATATATATATATATATATATATATATATATATATATATTCATGACAAAATCCATTCGAAGGAGTCGTGATTGCTCCTAGTGTCTAAGACTAGGTAAGCCTAACATTAACAGAAATAACGACAATATTTACTAACTCCGAACAATTCCGAAATAGAAATCTTTAAGCAATTTATAATCCCAAAACCGGTAGTACAAGTCATAAGCCTTTGTAGGATTAGTTATACAAAATGAATACATCATTGTTCCAGAACAAAAGGAAACAATGGAAATAAGTACAATAGAAGGTGGCTCCGAGACCTGCAAACGCAGCAGCATCTTTATCATGAGTCCCCGCAGCAACGATATGCACAGTCACTAACAATCAATACCTGGATCTGTACAAAAAATGTACACAAGTGTAGTATGAGTACACCACAGCGGTGCCCAGTAAGTATCAAGACTAACCTCGGTCGATCCTAGTCGCAGTGCCTGGTGCCATGAGGCTGAGTATCAGGCCCTTTCTGTCTTCGATCGATGATAAACCAACACCAAGAGTATGTTCGTCGCAGCTGCTTCTCATCCTTCAACGCCAGTGGCTTCATCACCTTCTTCACCAACTCTTCCACCAACAAGTGCAACATCATCTCCACTGGTCGCGTCCGCCTGAAAAGAAGATGTTCCTCTTCCCCAATCCCCAGTTCATGGGAATTTGGGGAAAATTTATGGTATTCCCTTAGAAGATCCGCAAAGGAGGAGGAATGTTGATCTCTCGGTCTCCACCGGATGCAATTTGCTATCCCGGCTGGTAGAACTTTCTAACTATCTGAATCTTTGGCTTCAGAGAAAGATTACAAAAAGATATAGTCTCTCTCAGGAGAGTGCTTGTTGAACACTGCGATGCACCACGCCGCAGCGGTACATTCTTTACTTCCTTTGCTATTTCTCCTATTTTTGCGTGAAAATATACTGAATTTTCCCCTCTTATTTCGTAGGCCAACTTTCTTGCTTCCGAGGGCCTTAAAAGGTTGATTCGAGAAAAGAAGGAACTTACCTCCAAGCGGGATCAACTTTTGGTTGAACGGGATCAAACGGATACTCGCCTCTCAGAACTAGAAACCAAAGATGCTGAGGATGTTGTGTTAGAGGCTCGTTTGTAGCAAAGCGAGCAAGAAGTGGAGACCCTTAGCTAAGAGATTGTCCCGTTGAGGGTTCAACTTGAAGTGGCTAAGGCCAAATTGGTTGAAGTTCATAATGTCGTTCTAGCTGCATCCGATTGTGAGGCTGCCTCTGCTAAAAGATTGATCAATTTAGAGTTAGACTTGAATTCCAAGACTGAAGAGCTTGCTGCTGCGGGGATGTAACGGTTCAGTTAGATGGTGATTTGACCTATGATGTGGAGCCAGTGGCTATTTTGGAGCGTTAGGATTGAAAGTTGAGATCAAAGGATATAGCTTTAGTGAAAGTGCAGTGGAGAGGTCGGCCCGTGGAGAAGGCTACTTGGGAGACCGAGCGGGAGATGCGGAGCAGATATCCATACCTGTTTGAGGCTTCAGGTATGTTTCTAGACTCGTTCGAGGACGAACGTTTGTTTAAAAGGGGGAGGATGTAACGACCCGGCCGGTGGTTTCGTGAATTATAGCCCCATTTCCCCCCATTTTTGCTTCTTTATGTGTTCCTCGGCTGTATTTCATGGTATCGTGTTGGTTGGTTCAGGTCCGGAGTGGTTTAAATGAGACACTTAGTCTTCTATTTTAGAAGCTTAAGTTGAAAAAATCAACCGGATGTTGACTTATGTGCAAATGATCTCGAATGTGAATTCTGACAGCTCGGTTAGCTCCTTTAGGTGATTTTGGACTTAGGAGCGCGTTCGGAATATGATTTGGAGGTCCGTGGTAGAATTAGGCTTGAATTGGCAAAATTGGAAATTTGGCGATTTTTGGCCGGCAGTGGAAATTTTCATATTGGGGTCGAAATGGAATTCCGGGAGTTGGAGTAGGTTCATGGTGTCATTTGTGACGTGTGTGCAAAATTTCAGGTCATTCGGAGGTGATTTAGTAGGTTTTTGGCATCGTTTGCGGAATTCGGAAGTTTAGAAGTTCTTAAGCTTGAATCCGAGGGTAATTTGGTGTCTTGATGTTGTTTTTAGTGTTCCGGAGGTTCGACTAAGTTTGAATGTTGATATGGGTTTCAACCGATCTGGGCCGGGCCGGTCCCGGGTCAACCCGGCCCGTTTGACACCTCTAGTATCAGTACAACCGACCCCATGTACTGGTAAGTGTTGAGTATAACCTCAGCGAGGTCTTGACGAGGCTAAGACAAGACACATTCATAAACCTATACAGTTACACAATATACGAGCACAAAAACAACTAATAGAAGCTGAACAGATAATAACGGGAGGGGAAACATGCTGAGGGGAGTACAAAAAAAAGAAAACTGTAACAGTAAAGAAGCCAAAAGACAACAACAATTAGAAGGAAAAAAGCAAAACGAGCAACCAACATAAGCAAAAAACATACAAGTACAGAAAATAAACCACAGGAACGGAAAAAGATGCAAGGAACGGCTTTGATATTTCATACTTAAACTGTTTACAAAGGATCGAGAAGACGCTGGCAAAAATACAAAAAAAAGTCAAAAAGAAAACTATTGGTCGCTTCCATCATGACCTATAGTGCCCTTTCCAACTCGATCTTCAATGGCGTCACCACCCTGACCAACGATTCCCTTACAATCTCGATCCCCCTCGCCATCGTCACCTTCATCCTCAAAATAAGCATTATCGTACCTGGCATTCTCCTCAAGACGGTCTACACCCTCATCCCCATCCTCCTCACCAGCCTTAGGCATAGCAAGATCATATCCACAAGCAACTCGAGCTTCATGAGCATCTTCGAGGGCAACCTCAAAAACAGACCCCGATGCATGCAAATTTTGAAAGACATCTAACTGGGCCCTGGCATGAATCCATTCTTCATATAACTCCCGAGGTACATTGGCAAAATCTTAAATACGGGAAGAGGACAACTATGCAAGTAATTGAGCCTTCTCAGCCTCTAAAGCAACAACTCGATCATGAAAACGGAGTTATCTTTCTCCAGATCTCCTATCCTCTCCCCGAATCGATCTTCCTCACCTCTCACCATTGATTGATCATTCTCCCGCTCGGCTTGGAGAGTCCTATTCTCCAATTCAAGCATATCCGTCTTCCTCCTAGCATCCAAATGAGAGG
>NW_017674464.1:11577-55943 GCF_001879085.1 Nicotiana attenuata
CTCCACCAGCTCATCATCCTTCTCTTTCAGTTCATCCCGAAGGGCCTTCATATCGCCGCGTTCGCGAAATCTTCGGCGGAGATCTCGATACTTGCCACGATACTCAAAATACTTATCTTTCAATTTCACAAATATTCTTTACGCCTCTTCTCACTCCGGGCGCTTTCGATCTCCAAAATCACCATCTACAATCATATAAAGGAAAGAGAAGAAAGAAGTCAGAACTAAAGACGCCTTGAAAAACAAACAAAAAAAGAGAGAAAAGAGGCCGAAGCACAAACACTCACCCAAGAGCAAGGCCAGCAATGCTCATCGACAAAGCACAATCATCTATTTCTGTAAGGGTGTTACCCTCTATCTCGGAACAGAGAGGGCCGAGGGTAGAGACTACCTCCTCGGTGTTCTTCAACGGGTCACGATCCATAGGGATCGCAATAGTCCTCGTAGACCCCTCCAACCTTATCTCAAGTTGGGTAAGCCCTTCTTCCATAATCCTTAGGTCGTCCTCATCAACGTCAAAACCTGACTCATCGCCCTTCTCAGCGATGCCTTTGCCCTTCCCATTGGCCGGCAAGGAGGTATCTGCAGCTGTTCGAGAGGTCAATGCCTTCTCTCGCCGCGAAGTGTCAAGAACATCAGCAACTGTCCCTTCAATCTCCATCACCGCAGAAGGAAGAGACACATCCACATCGGCTCCCACCGACCTCGGAACCTTGAAACTCATTTCAATATCATCTCCCACAAGAATGGTCGTCGTCTCACGCAATGAAAAGTCCCCTTCTGTCGCATCAACGGCCCGAGTGACTCTGTCATCAACATCTATGGACCTCCTCTTTCGAGTCAGGAGATCTCCATCACTAGGCAAAGGTTCATCGTCCTCGTCGATGAGAGAATATAGAGGGGAAGCCAAAGTCCCCACGCCCGAAGTGGGAACGAATTCGCAAGCAGAGACATGTGGAACTGGAACGAAGATAGGATCAGTCGCGGTCGAAACAGGGGCAGAAACTGAGGGCACAATAGCCTTCCTCTTATGGAACGAGGGCGCGTAAGCTCTAGACCTCCTTGTAGACCTTGGCCGGAGCTAAGGAAAAACATGAAAAGGGAAAATCGGCGAAGGAAAACAAAAAAAAATTTAAGACGTTGATGGTCGAAGGGAGAGCAGGCCCAAACTTCATGAAAAAACTTGGCCATTGACGAATCCCTACAATGTGAGGGAGGCCGATTGACCCTGTCAAAAATATGAGCATCCAACAGAAGAGGCAAGGTCTTGGCTGCAAGAAGGTGAGAAGTAAAAATTCTGGACCGAACACAGGGGAGAAACCAAAGTACTTACGAGTATAGTTCCAAGCTTCAGGAAAGCAGTTGACATTGGCCACAACGTCCTCGGTTCTAACAAAAAACAAGTTAAACCAGAATTGACGACTGGCCTTGTCATCCATTGTCGCGCCCCTTTTTTCTCGCGAAATTGGGTTTCGACATTGATAACTCTTTTAAGTAAGGGTTTTAAAAGAGAGAGAGAATCGCCACCTAACAGATTAAGGTGTGTTAGGAAACCTATTGCAAATAACTCAGATTATACTAGTTTGCATCACCAGAGATCGGGTAAGGGCTCAAATTACCTCGAGGGGAAGGTGTTAGGCACCCCTCGAGGTCCACAATGGTTGGTCCCGGCCGAACTTAACTTATGTGAATTAGTCTAATAAAGAAAGCGAAGGAATCATTTAATAGGGATGGGGGATCCTAAGTTTTTTAGCCTATAGGATCACCCCGTGCAACATAAATAATACTTTATAACTCCCCCAAGACGGGGGTGTTACTCATATTACTCAGCGGGCACGGACTATCAGCTCCTGCTACCCGATTACTATCATTGAGTTTTTACCTAAAGCGCTCTAATCAATTCTAACTCGTGTCCTATGCGTGCACTACCCGTCCCTGACTTATGGTCCTGGAGGCATTGGGACCTCTATTTTGGGATGGTTCTAGACTCAGCTTAGGTTGCTCAAAATTGTAAAACTAGGCGACATACAAAACATATTGGACTTTTCATGCAAAAGCAGATAAAGGCTCAATTTAGCCTCCACACATAAGGCAGCAAATGCACGCAAAACATATTGGCGTACTGTGATGTGCGGTGTCTTGTTGTGACTCAGTCCTTCAGGTGGTAGTTCGTCTTCGTGAAAGGTGATCTTGTGCCTCTCCAGTACTTTCCCTACCATGTTGGCCATCTCTCCACTGGTGATGTTTTTGGGCACATAAGCTTCACTCAACACTTTCATTAACGCATTCCTATGTGTCTCAGAATTCTGTAGCAGCGACAGAATGGAAATCCGAGCAGGGGTTTTGTTCAAATGATCCACTACAGAGTACTCCCTTGCTTGCACCTTTCTCCAAAGATAATCTGGGCCGGTTTCAATGACAGGTTGTTTGGGAGCGGCTTCTTTACTTGTTCCTCCCAAATGCTCAGGTGTGTAAACCCTACCGGTCCTGGTCATGCCTTGTGCGGCACCGGATTCTTCCATCTTCCCTTTTCCTTTCCTTCTCGCCTCTGCAGTATAGTCCCATGGTATAGCATTGGAATTAAAGGACGGTGTGGGGGCTACCGTCACAGTAAAGGGTGTGGTCAGTTCCACCTCAAACGGAGCTGGTGCAGTTGAGGGCGTTGTTGTCTTAACCTCAAACGGAGTTGGCGTGCCTATTTCGACCTCAATTGGTGACTGAATTTGAACTATAATGGGTGTGAGAGTTACTGGAGGTATTCTCGTTTCATCCCCTTCACGAATGAGTCCAATTGATCCTTCCGGATCCCATTTTTCGTCAGTTTCTATCATATTTACCCCCTCGCCCCTGTGATCCGGGAGGGGATTGTTGCGCACATTTGGTGCGGCCTCTTTTTCTTGTATAACCTTAGTGTCAATACTAGATCTTATCTGTCAAAGTGCGACATTCATCAATAGTGTGTCCCTTCATGCCCGAGTGATAGGCACATGTCTTGTTCGGATTAATTCACTGGGAAGAGTTTTCCATAGCAACAGTAGGAATGGGGGTGACATAACCGGCAGCCTTCAGTCTTTCATAGAGCTGATCAATGGGTTCAGCAATAGGAGTGTATTGTCTGGGTGGTTTGCGGTCGAAATTTGGTCTGGGTTTCTGGTAGTTTTGGCGGGCTGGTGGTGGTGAGTGGTAATATGCAGGTTGTGTGTTATAAGTATGGTAGGTGGTGGCGGGTTGTTAGTATCTGGGAGGTGAAGGCTGATATGTGGGTGGTGGGGTTTGGTATGTGAGAGGGGATTTTGGCCCTTGGGCTACCATCACGGCTCATACTTCTTTCTTTTTGGATATACCGCCTGACTGCAAAGCTTTATTCGTAGCCTGTAATGCCTCAAAATTAGTTACCATTCCGCTCTTGATTCCTTCTTCAATTATATCCCCCAATTTAATGATGTCAAAGAACTTCTGATTCTCAATAACCATTAACCTTTCGTAGTATTGTGGATCCTGGGCCCGAACAAAGAATTTGTTCATTTGCTCTTCCACCAATGCCGGCCTTACTTTAGCAGCTTCCGATCTCCACTGAGTAGCATACTCGCGGAAAGTCTCTGTTGGCTTCTTCTTGAGATTCTGGATATAGAAGACATCTGGTGCATTCTCTGTATTAAACCTGAACCGATCCATGAAATCCAATGCCATATTTACCCAGCTAACCCATTTCTTTGGATTTTGACTGATGTACCAAGATAAGGCATCTCCAGTGAGGCTCCTCGTGAACAATTTCATACAAATCATTTCATCCTTTCCAACTCCTACGAGCTTGTCACAGTATGTCCTTAGATGCACCTTTGGGTCACCTGTTCCGTCCAACATCTCGAACTTAGGAGGTTTGTAACCCTCTAGCAGTTCTACGTTCGGCTGAATGCACAGATCCTCGTAGTTCAATCCCTCAATGCCTTTACCCCCTTCGATACCTTGGACTCGACTTGTGAGCTTCTTAAGTTCCTCTTCCATGTTCTTGATGAGCAGGTCCTTCTCGGCGGATTTAGGTATGCATAAGGTTTGTTGAGGAGTGTGGACTAAGGTTTCCTCATATATGGGGTTGCTTTGATGGACTCTAGGGATTTGGATGTAGTGGTGGTCGTTGGTCAAGTTTTGAGGATCGGGAATAGGTTGTGGTGCGTTCTGAGGAGTGTGATAGGTTGTGATTTGTGGATAATGGGTTGGTTGATGATGATGTTGTGGAGGAGTTGGTACCGAGGATTGGGATTTTGAGGCGGTGTGACATATTGGTGAGGTGCGGGAGGATTTTGTGGATGTTGGTTTGGTGTATTTTGAGGAGGTGCTGGGTTTTTGGTGTTTTGTTGGTTGATGTCGGGGACGTTGAGGGTAAGGGAGAGATTTGCCAAGTTCCGAACCTGCTCAAGTTCCCCTTGTAACTCCATTATCTTTTGTTCAAGTCGCAAAACCAAGTCATTTGGTGCTGGAGTGCTTTGACCATCTGAAGTTTCAGCATTTTCTTCATGCGTGGTATTATCTTTCCTGATATTGCTTGTGTCATCCATTCTGGCCTTTCCCTTGCTTTTAGGATCGCTTGGAGGAGGAGGAGGTGGAGGACCTCTTGATCTGGTGTGATATGTTGATGATGCCAGTATGCACGAACCAACCTTAGGGGATAGGAATAGACAAATAAAGAAAAGAAAAAACAAAAGGTAAACAAGTCAGTGAGGAGTATTAAAAGGTTGTTTGCAGTATTTAAACACATATTGCGGAATTATAATTACGCGTCCTTACTTTGGGACCTCATTATGCCCGAGGTAGGCCTAAGCGACATATAGATTTGGAGAAAAACTGATGCCAATAACTGCGTCATTAATGTGAAAAATAAATTGAATCTCTAATAAAATGACAATATAATAATAATAATAATAATAATAATAATAATAATAATAATAATAATAATAATAATAAATAGTCACTAATGGCATTCGCCTTATTACAACCAAAGCCTAAAACAAGTCTAAAAAGCAAGTAAAACCTAATTTCTAATCTATTTGGTCCCAGAAGGACCTTCTCCATGCTTGGCCTTCTTTGCTCCATCGATCAAGTTCCCCAGGTCGCGCATGTCCAGCAACAGATATGCCCTTACTAGGAGACCTCATTCGTTTCCATCCATATTTTGACAGCCCGTAACCCTGTTCCTCATCTTCCCTTCCAGCTCCATCAATCCCTGCTCTAAATGCTCCAACCTCTCTATTGATTTGGTGGCGATATCTCTCCATTCATTGATTGCTTCCGTGTTCGCTTTGTGCTGTTCCAAATGTCTGGCCTCAGATTCAAAAATCCTTTTGTGTAACCTCATATATTTGACTTGGGCCTCGGCAGCGTCGTCTATGACCCTATTTCCCAAATCAATCCCTGGCTTGACTTCTCCTGCTATGTCATCGACCAACCATGATGGATAAAAATACACATGGCCAGCATGGTGTCGATCTGGCTCGATGGTATCCTTCTCCACCATGATCTTTAGATGCCACATGTACTGCGCCTCGTACTTGAATGGAATAGCATCACCTTGGAAATCTGCTTTGTAATGAACCATCTTGGAGACTCGGGGTATGACTTGTTTCCTCCCAGCCTGTTTCATGACCCTAATAGGAGCAGAAGGATAGATACCCCTCAACCCAATCAGCACTAAATGAGGAACATCTCTTGACCTCATGATAAACTCTAGTAGAGAACCACTCGAACATCTAATGGACCTTGTCGTCTTTCAAATTGCTAAAGAAATGCACCCAATCCACAGCATTTTCCGGTTGTGCAAACCTGTCTGGGATGAAAGTAATTCTTTTTGGATAGGGAAAAGCTATGTGGTCATTCCATGGTCGCCGCGGAAATTCCTGACGGTACTGTCCTCTTTGGAGATGCTCCAACAACCATATCTGCAGTAACAAGTTACAGCCCTCGAAATGTCTGAATCCCTTCTTGCAGCGGTCAAAAGCTCAGTATATTTCTGCAACAATCATTGGGACGATAGTGTAAGTTTGTCCCTCAATACCTTCCATTAGGGCCTTAGTAACCATAGCTAAACGGGTGTGAATCCTTTCTCCTTGCATTAGAAATACCTGCATCCCTAGAAAACAGACAATGAACACGAAAACCCGACGGTGGGTCCAACCCAACGAAGTAATAGCATACTCATCATGGTAAAGGCAGTAGGATTTGCTGTGTCCGTAACGTGCGTAGAGGAAGTCGAACGGTATGTAAGACTTCTTTAAGCAGACTAACTCATCATTCTTTCTAAAACCCATCATTTTCAAAAACCCTCGGGAGGTGCAATTCTCATGTACCAATAGACCAGGGCTATCCCAAGGAAGTCCAGCAAAGCCCCCTATTTCCTCTAGAAGGGGAGTCATCTCTATATCCCCGAAACGAAAAACAGCCCTCTTTTCATCCAAGAACATAGTAGTGGCCTCGATCAGCATATTGTTCGGTTGAATATCTAGAAGAGAAGGTAGATTCCCAAGAACTCTTTTCACGTGGTTTTTGTCACTTGGCGCGATATTTTCCCACCAATCCAGTAACAAAGGTGGGATATTCCGAACCATGCCAAACCTGGGGACCTCGTGCCTCATTTCTGCAAAACAGATAAAGTTAGCCCTTGCCCCCTCCAGATTCAGCTATTTTCACGCTAATGATCAACATATTGGCTTGTTTTTCTCCAAATGATGCACAGATCGTGATTATGTCCCTTGGGATTATGGAAATCTTCGCGGACTTTGGACAAGGTTTGTCTTAGTGAGTTATTGCGCGGACACTGTTCTAACCCATACTAGGTTTAGATATGATGCATGCACAACTTATTTTAGAATGGGATTTCTAGAAGAGTCTAGAATGATACCCTCAAGCGGACAACTTGAGGGGTAAAGGCACGGAACCGTCGATTGCACCGCTGATCGACTAGTTTTACCGCAAATAAGCCTTTCCAAATTTACAGGATGATTTTAGGAAGAGTGCGAACACTCATCAGGTGCCGCTATGGTATTCATACGCACGAGTGGAATATGATGCGGAGCATGCCTTATGCAAAAATAAAATAACACGTTGTCAAGTATTTTCACATTGGAAGCAGTAAATGCAGTATTGAATGGAACGTAAAGACATAAGAGAAAGAAAAACATAGAAGAAGTTAGTTCGCGTAACGAGAGAATAAATAAAGGGATAAGGATTGGGGAAAGACATGATATAGCAAAATTAAAAATTCGGAACAAGTGAACATGATTAGGAGAAAAGGGGAAACAGACGTTGTAATCAAATTAAACGAGAGTCGCATATGAGTTCATATAAAGGGGAAATGGGGAAAAGGATGTGCACGTAGCAATAAAAGGGAAAAAAGGGAGCGGGAGCTTCAGCTAAAAGCAAAATAACAAAGACACGCTTATCAGGGAAGACTAATTTACAAAGATCAAGTTCATTTATGGTAAGAGCCTAAAAATATCCCCAGCAGAGTCGACATGCTGTCGCGCCCATTTTTCTCGCGAAATCGGGTTTCGACATTGACAACTCTTTTAAGGAAAGGTTTTAAAAGAGAGAGAGAGAGAGAGTCGCCACTTAACGGATTAAGGTGCATTAGGGCACCTATTGCAAATAACTCAGATTATACTAGTTTGCATCACCAGAGATCGGGTAAGGGCTCAAATTACCTCGAGGGAAAGGTGTTAGGCACCCCTCGAGGTCCACAACGATGGGTCCCAGCCGAACTTAACTTATGTGAATTAGTCTAATAAAGAAAGCGAAGGAATCATTTAATAGGGATGGGGGGTCCTAAGTTTTTTAGCCTATAGGATCACCCCGTGCAACATAAATAAAACTCCCCCAAGACGGGGGTGTTAGTCATATTACTCAGCGGGCACAGACTATCATCTCTTGCTACCCGATTACTATCTTTGAGTTTTTACCTAAAGCGCTCTAATCAATTATAACTCGTGTCCTATGCGTGCACTACCCGTCCCTAAACTATGGTCTTGGAGGCATTGGGAACTCTATTTTGGGATGGTTCTAGACTCAACATAGGTTGCTCAAAATTGTAAAACTAAGCGACATACAAAACCTATTGGACTTTTCATGCAAAAGCAGATAAAGGCTCAATTTAGCCTCCACACATAAGGCAGCAAATGCACGCAAAACATATTGGCATATTGACAGTTTAATCAGTTAAGGATATTAGATCCTATAGACATGATTTCTACGTGACTCTGGATTTCAAACATGCTGACAGTTTATGCAAAGTATAGCTAGGTAATTCTGTAGTTGCCTATAGATTTCAATTAAGGCATTTGAACCTATAGGCAGGTTATCTAGGTGA
Organism: Nicotiana attenuata; assembly: GCF_001879085.1. NCBI lineage: Eukaryota > Viridiplantae > Streptophyta > Magnoliopsida > Solanales > Solanaceae > Nicotiana > Nicotiana attenuata. The sequence continues at coordinate 19,934 of NW_017674464.1, forward strand.
CTTACTCGACAATTGACAACAGAAGTGCTTCAGAATTATTACTTACTCCTATAGGCATGCTTTCTAGTGGTATGCAGATTTCCAGTTTTAGCAGTTGACACAAATAATAATTATCCCTATGAGCATGTGTTCTACTTTTAGTGATTGAGTCTGTTTATTAATTCCTGAAGACATGCATATTAACTAAGCGATTGTGACGATTGATTAAGGCCTATAAACATGATTTCTAAAGAAACAGATCTGAGTATGCTGTAATTTAAACTAATTATTGCATTTTCTATAGGCATGGTATCTAATTATGCGAAACAAACAGACAGTATACTCGCAGAATTTATTTGAACCAGAATAAAATCCCTATAGGCAGGTTTTCTAACATGCGATGGCAGACACAAGCATTTAGACAAATTTTAGCACACAATTTTTGGGCATAAAATAAAACCTATGGGCATGTTATCTAACATTTTATAATAGCAGAAATCCTATAGGCATGTTATCTACCCACAGAAGATCAGATAAACCCATGTCCCAATTTCATTATCACCCCCAATTGTTATTACACAAAATAAAAATATTACAGACCAGAATTAATTGAATAAATTACAGAGTATGTAAACTATAGGAAGCCTTCAGCAGGCCTAAAACAATATTTGGATGGGCCAGGCCCTTCAATCCACAACTTCTCCAAAAGCCAATGTTCATAGAACCACAAAGTGATTGACTCACTTCTGTTTAAAAGCACAAGCTTACCAAGCCAGCCCTCTAGTGTGTCAGAGTTCCCAAGGGCTTCATAAACCCTGGGCAGTGCTCATACTAGAGTAAAAAATCAGAATCAATTCAAGGGAAGATTAGAAACCAAATCCTGGTGTGTCAGAGTTCACGAGGGTCTCATAGGAACCTTGAGCAGTGCTCATACGAAGAAGGCCAAGGACAGTACTCAAATTAGCAAGGGTTAGGGTTCAGAAGAGTGCAAGATAGGATTAGGAATCGTACTTTAGGATAGAGTCACACACAGAAACAAAGACAAACACTTTGAAACTAATAAGTTTTGACACTAACAAGTTTGAAACTTTAACAAAGGATCAAAACATACTTCACAAGGACAGTAAAGAATTCAGATTAGGAAAATAGCATGCTGGTGATTAATAAGAACTAATAGCATAGTGAGCACAGAATAATATACTAACAAAATAGATTAAGGGGTACATGATAGGATGGTTTTAGGGAATGATATTAAACACACTTAAGGACAGCATTGAGTGCAAATTATCAAACAGGTTTCATCACTAAGTTAAGACAAGCCTGACACACATAGAACAATGAATCTAGTACAGTAGCATATTGAGCAATTGAGATGGAGAGGAGTCTCAGTGACTTTTACTAGTTCGAATGAAACAGGAAAAGGTTAAGCAATGAGGCAATGACCATCAATAGCAGCAAACAACAATACAAATTTCTGGCCTTGGCTTCCAGCCGGCCAGGAATCAATACAGAATATAGTAGTATAGAGTATAGAGTTTAGTAGTGAAAGTAGTTTGAGTTCTTAGTCCTTTTCTAAGGGGAAAGAGGGATGGGGTTTAAATAGCCTTAGGCCAGGGTACACAAACATGAAAATAATCAATCAACTTATTTAAGGAAAAACTCAACACATTATTAAGGCAAGTCAGAAATAACATTGCATATCAATCCTTGGTAGAGCTTATTTATGATTTTGTGCTGAACCCGGTAAACGAACAAATAGGTGGTCTTTCTGGAAATGTTAAACAAAAGTTTTCCCCTCGCATCTCGGTATAATAGTAATCAAACAAGTCTGGGAATCAAAGATTCTTAGGTAATAATTAAGGCAAGAACAGATAGACAGAATCAACATGGAAATAAAGAATCGAAACCCTAATTTTTAGGGTAAGTAAATTAGTCAAAAACAACTTAAGGAATAACACAGATACACATAGGTACACGAAAACATTAATGAAAACATACTCAAAATTAAGGAACCATAACAGATCTGAAAAGATCTGAGCCATAATTTTGGGCGAGTAAAATTAGTCAGGAAATTCACGAAAATCATAATAGAATGCACACAGACAGGTATTCGGAACATTAAAGAAGATATTCAACCAAAAAAAGAATCAGAACAGATCTTAAAAGATCTGAGCCCTTATTTTAGGGCAAATGAGATTAGTCAGAAGGCTTTTATCGAAAAACTCGCAAAAATATTCATAGATAGAGATGCGAAACGTAAATAAGATTTTAATAAAAAAAATAAGAACAAAATTTTAACAGATCTAAAAGATCTAAACCCTAATTTTAGGGTAAATAAAGAATTAATGGAATCTCAGAGATTCGAATCCCAAAGAGATGAAAAATGAACCTAGATGAGAAAAGGGGAAGGTTCGAACAAGATTTGGTCCGGAAATGGGGAAATCGGCTTCCCATGTTAGGCAAGCCACTAGGTTATACCATAAACAAGTAGCCAGTATCCAGATAGGGCCAATAAGGTAAGAAAATCATTAATGGATTCCATATCTGGTTGGAATTGAAGAGGGAATAAGGGTGACGACGCTTAGGGTTTCAGAGGAGAAGAGAGGAGGGAGTTTAAGGGTGACCGTCTGGAGAGAATAAGGGGTTAGGGTTAGGGGAGCTAAATTAAAAGGGGTGTGATGAATGGGGGTCGTTGATCTTGAGAGATCAACGGCCGGGATTGAAGGGGGGTTTGGGTCGGGTAAAACGGATATTAGGTCAGGCGGACTGGGCTAGTATATTTAGGTGGTTGGGCTGGAGTAATTGGGTTGGTTGGGTAGCTTAGGTCCGAAAATTCAATTAAAAATTGGGGCCAGATTTTAATAACCCAATTTATTAAAATATAATTTATATAAAATAATAAATAAATAACAAAAATATCATTTGTGCATAAAAATGGTTAATAACAATTATTCAACACTTTAAAAATATAAAAAGTTATTTTTTGCATAAATAAAGTAATTATAAGTATATATGGGCTATTATTGCCAAATGTGCAATTTTAGCCTTTAAAATGCAAATGTATTTATGATAAATATGTTAAAAATATTTAAAACCTAATCTGGGTGTAAATGATGAGATTAGATTATAAAATCATCAAAAAAATAATTTACGATACAATTAATGAGTACTTATATAATAAAATATGGGAACAAATTGATTTAAAACCTTTTAGAATTATAGAAAATTATTTTTAAAAAAATGCTTGTATGTGTTTATAAATCAAGTGATGATGCATATGCACTATTTTGAAAGTATATATGTATATTTAAAAATATGAGGGAAAAATTGGGTATCAATATCCATCTTCACCACCAAGCATTTGCCCCCTCGACGGAGAAGGTTCAGCATCGTTCCCCTATAAAAGATAGAAGTGAATAGGTGAATAAATGTCGCAGTGTCAATTTGACCCCGGCCAGCTCAGCAGACTTGGTGAGCATCTTTATGCCTTAATAGATGTACGGCGCAAGCTGAGCAGGACAAATGCTGCAGTGACGACAGAACTCCTCCACTAGTGGAAGGAGGAAAAAGATAGCCAACTTGGAAAGGGTAGGCATAGAANCCGGAATCAACTCGATATGATTGGGAAGGCCAAATTTGGCCTTAAGCTCCGCTAATTCGTTCGCCGTCATCACTGACCGAAAAGCTCCAGGCGCGGCCTATGGTGATTTGGTGAAATCGAATCTAGAATCAGGGTTTTATGAGATTATCTCCTCCACCGACGTGAAGGTTTCATCCTCAACGGTGGCAGGAATGCTCTCCCTATGGGAGAGGAACTCCACTGCCAAGGGAGAAACACGACTTCCCTCTCCAGCACCAGAAGGTATGTTAGACATGATTCAACGTAAGGAAGGAGAATAACCAACGAGAGGGAATGAAGAACCGTGTAAGTCGCTTACACAAAGAAGAGAAGTTCGGAGAAGAAGAGAGAAAGAGAAAGGTATGGTATTTTGAAGCGTTAGAAGATTTAAACTCCAAAAACGTGTTCAAAGACCTACCTCTATTTATAAAGGTCGTGGCACCAAAATTGAAAATGACCCATCACGATTGGCATCGGAACCAAAGTAGAAGGTCTAATCAAAGGTCACACACGAAACAAAATGACGCATCACGAATATACATCATAATGATGTATGACTTCATGACGTCATCCTAACTCATGGACCATATAACTCCAGCAAATCGCCCTGATTAGCTCGACTACCAACAACATGATCTGCTCAACGAACCCGTCTACGAAGCCGGTCTCAATAAGCGGAGGGACTAGCTGTATGGGTCAAAATTTATCTTTAGAATACCTAAGTCAAAGTAGTATTGGTAGAACATTCCCAGTTGTCACTTATCGAAGTAATCTAAGAGACGGCGAAGTCCGTGGTCGAAGAGTCAGCAAGGGCTGAAGCCGAAGAGTCAGCAAGGGCTGAAGCCAAAAAGTCGTCGAGGATCGAGGCCGAGGTCAAGCACCCTTAACATAGTTATAACGTCTAGTTTCAGGATAGGACATACAAGAGAATATTCTAATGGATATTCTCTGCACTTATACTGTTAAGGTTTTTAGGAACATGTTCCCTATAAATAGAAAGAGACGCAATGATTGGGGACATGTGAGATTCATTTGTGAAATACACTTTGACTTTAAAGGAGAGAATCGTATCTTATTCCAAGCATATAAACACAACATATTCACTAAGATTCTTGTCTACACTTTTCCACTGGATCCGAGAATAAGTCAGATATTTCAAAGGATTGTCCATCACTCATCATTGTGAGAAAGAACATTCACTGATTCTAGCTTTCTTGGGTGACTCATTCATTATATTTACTTAAGTGCCATTTATTGTTATTCATCAATATTTAATGCTACATTATTTTCTTTGACTTCTTAAATATTAGTTGTGTGCTGCCGCTACTATAAAAATATATCTACGTAGTATTTATTGCGCTTCTAAGAACTTCATCTTTGGGATATTATTTTTAACTTAGATTAACCATCATTTATATAAATTTACTTAGTTGAACCACGATCTATATTTTTTGGTCAAACAATGATTACCTCAAAACCCGGCGAATATACTTGCTGAATCATGGGGCAACACGTGTTCAGAGTATTACATGCAAAGTGCGTGCGTCTCTTCAAATGTCAGAGACCATTCAGGAACTTTTCGGCCAAGAAGGGAATACTCATCTACTTCCCGGTAACACTGAGTTGTGTCACCGAAAGGTAGGGGGACTATCTGTATGGGGTGAAATTGGTTGATTACAAGTGGCTAAATAGCAAGATGACACGTGGAACCGAGGACAGGCAGAAGTTGAGTTGGTAAATAATTGGTATTGGTTACGCATGATGAATCCCGAAGGAAGCACAACCGGTGGCAAAGACTCAAAGGCTTGACATCGGATAGCATTTAATGGGCACCCGTTACAGAGAATCTTTGCATTCAAAGTCAGCTCAATTTTAGGATCTTGCCCTCTAAAGATAGCTATAAATATCAGATTGACAACTCTTGTAAGGGACATGAAACATTCTGCACACAAAACTGTACTTCACTATTTTACGATAAATCTAATAGTTTTATCATCGCTTTATCATTGCTTTCATTCCCGCCCTCAAAAAGATTGAGTTCGAAACCATGCTCGTTATCTTCTTTAATTTCAATCATTAATCTTATTTTTTGTTGTATTTCTTTATAATTTTTGGGTCAAATCAATTCGCTTGTTTATAAACCACGTTACAAATTCAACTATTTCATTTTACGGGTAAACGATTATATATTAAATTCGATAGATGCAGATTAATTTCCTTCGATAGAGCACCTAAAAGACAACAATCTCCTTGATTTCATCTTTCTATTTTATTATTTGCTTTCAAACACATATTTTAAATCATATACCTTATATACCATTTTAATACAGTGACTCAAACCGTTGTAGAAAAAGAAAGCCCTAATAGCGACTGCACTATACTTTTCTCCAAAGTCGCAATTCATTCTCGTTTCAATTAAACTCGTGAAAGGTAACTTTTACTACTATTTCCACCTCAAAGGATGAAATGATGAAGTTTATTATATTTGCCAGTAAAAATTGTCAAAATCTTGGACGGTCCATCCAAATAATTTTAATCAAAACCGATTGGAAGCTTAAAAAGATTTAAGAAATAAAAAACAACAGTAGAAGCTAGTGGTTGGCATACCCTCACCAACCTTAGCGAAAAGTTGAACCAACTGATTATGTTTTGTTCATTATTATTGATCAAACTTCTGTTACTCTAACGGCTCATTTTATTTAAAGTTCCCAAATCACCATGAATATATATTGCTCTTTAAATGATGCTATGCTTATCAATATTGAACATTAATTTGATTCAAGTTGCCATAGCATGCTAATGTCCAATTCGCTAGGGGAACTGTGCTTCTAATTTATTTTGAATAAAATATAAAATCATGATAGTTGCTTATGGGAATGGCCACATTGCAGGGTATCTTTTTTATATTTTGAAATTAAAGACTTCTCATCTATAGTGTAACTGTATATGGTCAAAATCGGGTTTATCCTTTGTGTGATTAGTCGAGACCAGAACGTGATGGGCCAAGGTTCAGCCTCGAGTTATATCGAACCATGATGCAAAGTTAGGATTCTCGAGCTCGTGGCCCTGAGACCGATCAAGATCGAGATCGACCAAAATCGAGACCGAGCAAGATAGAGATCGAGGGGAGCCTGCCGAACCAAATAACATAAAGCCGAAATATCCGCATTCGGACGAGGATCACAGCGCGAATCCCGGCACGTATCAAGAAGAGGCCGATTAATTAGTAATCATGGGATTTCGTACCTCGTATAGACTTGTACCTAGAGTAGGACTCCCCTACTATATAAAGGGGGGTCTGATCATTTGTAACACAGATCATATTCACGCAATACATAGCAATATACTATCATTTTCTAGCTATCATTATCTTGTTATTCTATTCTTAAACCAGTTGAAACATCTTTTGGTTCAAGGGTGACTGAACTCGAGGACCAAGACTATTCAATTTGTGTGGTTTGCCCTTGTTATTTTATCGTCAATTTTTTCTTTTCAATTTGTACCAAGTTATATTATATATCCTTAAAACTGCGTATAAATTCAATTATTATCCGATTTTAGGGTAAAGAGTAATTTTTAGCAGGACTAACGAGTTACTAGTTAACTTTTAATTTATTAGAAAAAAAGAGAAAAAAAAAAACAAGTTAATATACGCGGCATTACATACAAGCGGATGCTTAATTATCTTTGCTTATTGAATAATGAAAGTCATTCACTTATTTTTTAAATGAGATTTTTACATTCCTATGCCACATAGGAAATCTTATTACCCTCAACTAGTATTAGAACCCGCGCGTTGCGCGATCAATATTAGAAATATTAATTATTTTAATTATAATTTGTCTTTATAGTATATTATATCATGTTGCCTTAATAAAATTTCAATTGACATCTTACTTCTCAATACAATATTTCATTAATTAAACTAAATGAAATTAAAGATGAATTATATAGTCATCGTATAATATTTTTGTTTCTTATTTTTCTTTATTATAATTTTTTTTAAATATTATTACATTATTAATATGACTATTTATTAGCGTGTCACTTGGCTTAATATCATTTTCAACATTACTTTCCAAATAATATTTTAAATTTTATTTTATTGTTCACAATTCTTCAATTTTTTAATTGTATCAATAATATGTGTATTATTTACTTAATTTATTTTATTTTTCTAAATTAATATAATGTTGAAATATTCTCATATTATCTCTATTTTGACCTTTGTACATTTTTTCTACTATAATATTATAATTACTTTTTTTTCATTTTAAATTTTACATATAATTAGAAATACTTATCATATATAAATAAAATTGTAATTTTAAGTTTTTAAAAATATAACAAAAAAGAAGTAATTATTACTATTTTATGATATATTTATTGATATTTTGTATTATTTTCCATAAGTAAATGAACTTTTGTTTATTTCAGTTCAAATATTTCTATCTATAAATTTGAAATCAAATTATTTTCTTAATCAAGAAAATATTTGGCAGTTTTTTATAGACATTAACTACCATATTAGGAAGAAACTGCTTCTAAATTTGAATTAATAGTTTGTTTTATTTTCTTCTTTTCGTTTTTTATTTTAAAATAATTTCAAAACTCAAAATTTGTAAACTCAAAGAAAGTAATTATTAACAATACATAATGCATAATTTCAATTTTTAAAGATTTAAATTTTAAAAAAAAGTAATTATTACCTAACTTAACTAAGTTTGTCCTAAATTTCCATGTGGCCTATTGTGAAGTTGTTTACATATAATCAAGATACTATCATATATAAATAAAAGTATAATTTTGAATTTTTTAAAATATAAACAGAAGTAATTTTACTATTTTGTCATATATTTATTGATATTTTTAATAATTGCTATTTTGTATTGTTTTCTATAAGTAAATGAACTTTTGTTTTATCTCAACTCAAATATTTCTATCTATAAATTCAAAATCAAATTATTTTCTTTATCAAAAAAATATTTGGCAGCTTTTTATACATATTATCTACCATATTAGGAAGCAACTACTCCTAAATTTGAATTGATAGTTTTTCTTTATTTTCTTCTTTTTATTTTTTATTTTAAAATAATTTCAAAAATCTAAATTTTTAAAACTCAAAGAAAGTAACTAATTATTAACATACATAATGCATAATTTAAATTTTTAAAAATTTAAATTAAAAAAACCCAATTATTACCTAACCTAACTACTTTGTCCTAAATTGCCATGTGGCCTATTGTGAAGTTGTTTAGATAAATTCGAAATACTATCAAATTTAAATCATATTGTAATTTTGATTTTTTTCAAATACAAAAAAATAAATAATTTTACTATTTTGTCTTAAATTTACTGTTATTTTAATACTTGCTATTTTTTATTATTTTCCATCAGCAAATGAACTTTTCTTTTATCTCAACTCAAATACTTTTATCTATAAATTCGCAGTCAAATTATTTTCTTTATTAAAAAAATATTTGGCGGTTTTGTATAGACATAAACTACTATATTTATAGAAACAAAAAGCTACCATATCTTTAGATATAGATATAAATACATAGATTAGATTTATCTAAGATCTATTTCATTCAACTATTTGCATTAATTATGTTTTCATTTGTAATTCAGATTTTTAATGTTGTATTAAAATTGCCAAGTGGCTTTATTTTAGCTTGCCACTTGGTTTAATCACATGATTCACTACTCTCCTTTTAATATAATATAGATATAATTTTTAATTAATTTTTATCTCCATATTTCTAGCTAATATAGAAGAAAATCTATGATTGGATGAATATAGATATAAATATAGATATAGATATAGATATAAATATAAATATAAATATAAATATAGATATATAAATTAGATTTTTCTACGATCTATTTAGATTATGTATAAGATTCACTTAAACTACTTCTATTAAATATGTTTCCATTTATAATTCATACTTTTAATGTTGTCTTAAAATTGCCAAGTGGCATCATTTTAGCTTGCCACTTGGCTTAACCACATGTTTCACTACTCTCCTTTTAATATAATATAGATGTTTAAGGTTTGACTTAATTACACTTAGTATACCGAATTACCAATTCTATACTATAATTAATTAAGGGTATAATTAATTGTATATTTTTTACTCCTTAATTAAAGGAATCTGCACGTTTCTCTCTCCTAACCCCTCAGTCCCACCCACATTTTACCCATACCCACGTTCTTTTTACCATTTTCCATCTTCTGAAATCAAATTTCCCTCTAAATTCACAGAAAATTGAAGAAACCCTTCAACAAAGTTGGTTCCCCATTTTACTCCAGTTGAAGTTCATCAATGAAGAACAACAAAGTTCATCAAAATTGAAGTCAAATCTTCAAAGTTCATACACACATTTACCTTCAGCTTCAAATTTTCTCAATGAAGAAGAACAAACCTTCAAAGAGACAAGAGAGCAGCAATTCCACTATTGACAGCCACTAAAAAGTTTTGAAGCTTTGAATTCAAATTTGGGTTTTCAAAAATCATTATTTGTTTTGATTGGGTGTTGTTGAAAATAATTGAGAATATGTTTTGGAGTTATATCTCAATTTTGAGGGGTTTTGGTGAAGATTAGACTTGGTTTTGACTGAAATTCAGATTGAAACTCGAAGAAGAAGAAGAAGATATATTGCAAAAATTGTAGATAAATTGTAGACTGTTTTTTGCAGAAGATTTTGTAGAAGTTTTAGTCGTTTTAGATTTGTGAAAACAGAAAACAATGCATCTACAATCAGAATACAAATAATCTACAATTTATCTACAAAATATCTACAAACTGGATACATTGAATTTTTATATCCCAATTCCCATTTCAATTGTAGCATAATTGGCATTTTCGACATAATTGCATTTTTTGCAAAAGATTTGTAGAAGTTTTAGTCATTTTTGATTTGTGAAAACAGAAAATAAAGCACCTACAATTAGAATACAAATATACTACAATTTTATCTACAAAATATCTACAAACTGGGTACATTGAATTTTTATATGCCAATTCCCATCCAATTGTAGCATAATTATGATTTTTGACATAATTACGTTTCAGAAGATCTGTAGAAGTTTTAGCCGTTTTTTATTTGTGAAAACAAAAAATAAAGCATCTACAATCAGAATACAATTTATCTACAATTTATCTACAATTTCTGCAATATGTCTTCTTTTTCGAGTTTCAATCTGAATTTCAATCAAAACCAAGTCTAATCTTCACCAAAACCCCTTAAAATTGAGATATAAACTCCAAAACATATTCCCGATTATTTTCAACAACACCCAATCCAAGCAAATAATGATTTTTTAAAATCCAAATTTGAATTCAAAGCTTTCAAGCTTTTTAATGGCTATCAGTGGTGGAAAATATCTGGAAGAATATTTACTTCCATAATTGTAGCGCGCCTAAATAGGAATATCTGGAAGAATATGATTTGATCTGATTTACGCCAAATCTTTTTAGAATATTCTGTTCCTCAATTTTAGCTCGACAAATTAGGAAGATTCAGCTACTATTAATTAGTATTTAATGATTGGTATAATAACTGTAGAAAAAATGTGGACAGGGCGGGTAAATTAGAAACTATGCACATTTTTGGTAATAAGGTTTCATATATGATATCTCTTTTTAAATTCACCTACATTGGGGGTACGTAACATCGTAACTAGAAAAAAGGAATCATTAAGAGTGTGGTTGGTACGAAGGAAAATCTTTTTCAGAAAATATTTTTCAATTTTTGGATGTTTGGTTGGCTTAAATGATTTGAAAAATATTTTTCTCGTGAACAAATTTTCCTCCAATTGAAGGAAAATATTTTCCCTATCAAGAGAAGGGAAAATATTTTCCAAAACTCCTTCTCAACCTTCCACATTCTATTCACCATCCCCACCAACCCACCCCTACACGCCACCTCCACCCACTCAACCCCACCCCCACCCTTTTAGGTGTTTGTCTAGATTTTCTTACCATAGTTGGTTTTCCTATTTCATGAAGGAAAGGACAACATATTTACCATAATTGACTTTTTATTTTCCTAGAAGGAAAATATAATTCTTCCATATTTGGCTAGTCCTTTTACTTGCAGGAAAATGTTTGGAGTTCTATAAATTGAAGATCCGTCCTTCTCATTCAGTAGCATCCACAATGTAGCCATATGGGGTTTGAGAGTCGTATTTAGGGGGAGAACTTTACGAAATAAGTGTTAGTGTGTCACTTGTGTTTGCCTCTTCGTGAGGTTGTTCTCTCGATATTTTGTACTCTCTTTTATATAGTGGATTGCTCATCTCCGCCGTGGATGTAGATTAGTTGACCGAACCGCGTTAAATGTTTGTGTCTCTTTTGGTAGATTTGTCTGATTTATCGTCGTTCAAGGTTTGCTTTGCTATTTTCAGCATGACAGCTGACTTTTTCCGGTCCTAACAAGTTATATCAGAGTGAGGTTCTAGACAGGTTCATCTTGGCGGGATCAGTTCTAGCCGCAACATATTTGACGATAATCGTAATGTTTGTTTGAGAAATTTGACCGGTGTGCTACGCACGTTGAGACAAATTGTGGTGGAGATTTGGAGATGCGATCGTTGAAGGCTATGTGAAGAAGGTGGCTCAAGTTTATTTTGTCAGAAAATTCAGGCCAAGGGGGAGAATTGTTAAGTGTTTGTCCAGATTTTCTTACCATAATTGGTTTTCCTATTTCATGAAGGAAAGGACAAAATATTTACCATAATTGAGTTTTTGTTTTCCTAGAAGGAAAATATAGTTCTTCCATATTTGGCTAGTCCTTTTTCTTGTAGGAAAAGGTTTGGAGTTGTATAAATTGAAGATCCATCCTTCTCATTCAGTAGCATCCATAATGTAGCCATATGGGGTTTGAGAGTCGTATTTAGGGGGAGAACTTTACAGGACAAGTGTTAGTGTGTCACTTGTGTTTGCCTCTTCGTGAGGTTGTTCTCTCGATATTCTGTACTCTCTTTTATATAGTGGATTGCTCATCTCCGCCGTGGATGTAGATTAGTTGACCGAACCACGTTAATGTTTGTGTCTCTTTTGGTAGATTTGTCTGATTTATCGTCGTTCAAGGTTTGCTTTGCTAGTTTCAGCATGACACATGACTTTTTCCGGTCCTGACACCCCACCCCACCTACCCACCCCACCCTTCCACACTACCCCCACCCTAAATAAAAATATTATTAATAGTACTTTTTTCATGTTATAGATAGATATATTTTTTTTTCATTTCAACTAATGAATTTTTTTTTCATGATATAAAAAAGTATTCTTTTTAATTTTAACAAAAAAATACTTTCTTTTCACATAGAAAAAGTATTTTCTTTCATTTCAACAAAAAAAATAATATTTTCTTTTCATGATGTAAAACAAGTATTTTTTTTCATTTCAACAAAATGAGTATTTTGAAAGAAAATCTAACCAGAAACAACAAAAAAGTCATTAATTTCTGGAACTACAACGGTAAAAACTAAACGAGGCACAAAAAATATACAAAAAATAACAGAATTTGCATTTTAAAAGATGCAACAAACACCATAAATCTATACATCTATTACACTATATTAAAAGCACGAAGGCCTTATAGAAATGTCGTTCGCCTTTTTTACCCTTCGTAAGTGCATTATATGTTGGGTATAATTGTAAGTATAATAACTATTTTTTTTGGGAGAAAAAATAAAATTGTCGTGTGCTACATTGTTTGGGATTCTTTGGTTTTTTTCCCTTTAGCTTTAGGATTCTTAAGATTCTTTTTTTTTAAATTATGGTATTTTCTTTCGTTGTCCCTTTTTGTACTGGTCTATTGTTCCTTTTGTGTCTATTTAGGATTCAATCTCTATGGTCTCTTTGGTGTAGGTTTAGGATTCAATATAGTCTTAGTTTACAGATCGTAGATTACCAGTTAATACTTTGTGTCTTTACTTTATTTAGGTTTTGGATTTAATTTAGGTTTCTAGAATTTTAGAACCAAACAGTTTAGAATAAGGAGAAGCTGGCCTTTTTTTTTCATAAAAGAAATCATTATTCTGCATTATTTATCATAATATGTTTCCGCATATGAAAATTTGCTTGTGACTGGAGGTAAAAATTTGACCCTGTACTATTTTGTTGATGTTATAATGTTAATGATGGTTATTCGTGCGTTATCATAGTTGAATGATTGCATCAAACCAGTCAACCTTCTTTTTTAAGATTTGCCCCTTTGTTCTATTTCAATTTGCCGTTGCTAATAGCTACATGATTTTTCTTCGAATTTTCTCCTTTCAATGTATAATTTTTTTTTAGAGTTGTTGCTTGATAATTAACTTTGCCTTAAAAACAAAGTAATTTTGTTCTTTAGTGTCTAAACATATATGTTAGTTCGTGCATTATTGTTAATTGATAAAAACTCTACTTGAAAGTTTGTCAATTGTGATTTGTATTTATAATGTCTCATATATGATTACTGGTTTAAGATTAACTCATTTATGAATGTGTTACAGATTATTTGGCTCGATGTTTATCACATAAAATTGGTTAGACATTCTAACTCATATCAATTAAATATTAATAAATTATTTTCATTCTATGGTTGTTATGCCAGGTCAAGTAGTTCATATTTGGTAAGGAAAAATTAAATTTTATTACCTCTTTTAATTGACTATATAATACATATCACAATTTTAAATTTTGGTTATTAAAGAATAGCTCCTAGCAATTGGCGTCCTTGCATCTAACCAAATTTTGATAGTTTTCATTAGTTCAAGTAAACAATTCTCCTTATCGATCTCATAAATAATATTTATAAAATCTCTTTAATGTGGAGTAATTTATTAAGTTCTGAAAGTTATATAGCTTTATTGCTTCAACTATGATTTTTCTTTTACTTTTTGAGCTTTGAGATTGAGATATTCCATAATATTGAATTACATAAACTATATGCTAATTTAATTGCTTTAGCTTTATATGATTTAATTGCTTTAGCCCTTCTTTGAAGATTAGAATTTTTACCTCGTTTAGGCTTGAGAATGCCACCCTTGGTTCCCCCTGGTGATGGATGTGTTCTTCCTCCTCCTCTGGACCTTGTTCTTGCTCTTGCATGTTCTCCTGTGGTTGAGGTTGAGCTTGTTCTTCTTCTTGAGCAGGTGGATCTTGTTGTGGGACAGTTGGAGGTGGGGGGGTGTTGCACATCCCAGCGAGTGAAGATAGGGTTCATCATTGACATTTCTTGCGGAGCAAAGAATGGGAGATTGAGAGGAATATTTGGTGGCTTAGGGTTTGTGGATTCCCCGAAATATTTCACATGTCTTGCATGTTGCTCGCAATGTTTTGGTTCATCGATGGTACCAATGGTTGCAGGATATTGTTCATCCACATCTGGTTGATATAGTTGTTCATTGCTAGATGCATGCCTTCTGAGATTAGTTGAGCCAAGTAGTTCGTGTTCTGGATGATGAGAACTGAATCTTGGCCATTGATTTGTAGGTTGAACGATATTGCATGGCCCATGAGGCCCAACTCTATCCAAGACTGAGGTTGGTGGTTGGGAGGATTTGGGGGTTGTGCATAGATCACTGGTGAGGTAGGAATTTGTTGTGGTAGTGGGGGGAGGTTGTCCATCGGATAGGGACGATGGAGACGATGGAGTTGAATCAATTTGTATCTTCTCCGTAGAGTTAGTGGTGTGCGAGGCATTTTAGGAGGAAGTGTTTACTAATATAGGAGAAGGAACATCAACAGTTAAAGTTGATGATAGGGGAATAGGTAAGATAGGAGGAGTAGTATCTACTTGCATGGAAGAGTGGATTGGTTTCGTAGAGCATTTATCAAAATCATCCTCAGATTTCTTTTCCAACACTTGCTGATTTGGGTTTGCCAAGTGTTTGAACTTAGAGTGGTCATTTGATTGCATGTGAATAGTGTTAGGCGGATTTATTGAGATATCATCATGATTAGGGTCTATTACATGAGTAGGGATATTATTAATTAGAAGGTCATTGGTCGCTATGGTCTTTAGAGGATTATTACCGTAGTTATTAGTATAGGTAATCATTTGGGCATTGGGATTAAGGGGAGTCTTTAGTGAAGACACGTTTCTTTCACTTGACTGAAGGTGGAGAGGTGTTGCATGGTTAGGGCTAGTGGTATTGTCAAAACCACTGTTTTTTGTAGAAACCATGTGCCCATTATTGATTAGTTGATCATTAGTAGTAATTGAGTGATTAAGGAATTCCTGAGCATAATTAATAGATTTAGCCCGGTTTAATTGGGTGTTACTAAGATTTTTAGTAATATCAAAATTATCAGGAGGTATAGAATTTTTATCAACGTATTTTAATTTTTGGGTGTTGAGAAACTTACCTGTTGCTGCATCAAAAATTCTTACGTTTATACCTGGTGCATTTAGGAGCTTTATTGTTGATGATAGTTCTCCTCGATCAGTGATTGGCCCCTTCTTCCTTTTAGGAAAGGATACAGTCTGCCACTCGCTTGTAGTATTCAGTGCCATTTGCTTTTGATTTCTACTCCCCTGATTGGTCGTAGGCTGGATATGTAGGTTTGAGGTAGAACACTTCAAGGAAGAGTGACCTAGGCAACCACAGGTTTTGCATAGGATATTGTCCCCCTCATAAAGGATTGGTTGTTTGTGAGACCCAATTTGTATATAAGAGTGTACAGTTTGTTCTAATGGGATTTGTGCACACAGCCTTGCATATCTACCTCTAATGGTGGATGAAGTACATGCATCGATTTTGAGTAATTTTCCTATAGCATTCCCAATCTTTGCCAGGATAATCCCATCGTAAAATTCAGTTGGCACCTGTGGCAATCTTATCCATATAGCCGTGTAGCTCTGAGTAGCCTTGGTTGCTATAAAATTTGGAGTCCATTTTTGGACAGAGAGAAAGAATCCATTGATGAACCATGGACCGTTTTGTAATGCTTTCCTTGAGTTTTCTTCTTTGTTAAATTTGACTGTATAATAATCTTCACCAAGGTCTATTAGGGAGAAGTTCTCCGTTGGTCTTCATAGATTTTGTATTTTCGTTTTGAGGTAGTGATGGAGAACTCTTTTCCCTATTAATTTAATTATCACGGAGAATTTCCATGGTTCATAGATCCGTTGGATATTTTCATCGGATAGAGTTATACTTTTTATCCCAATTTCTTCTATATTTTGTGTATTTGGGACAGTGGAGATGTGTGGGAGATCCATGGACATAGGTGAGGGGAGGTCATCATTATGGATTTCATTGGGAGTTTGTATTTTCCCAGTACCTTATCCTTGTAGGAATTCGTTTGGTCTATAGGATTATTTTGAGAGGGGAGTATTGCAATGTCAGGAGGTTTTGGAGGAATAGGTGTTCCCAGATTGCTAGCGTTGATCATGGTCGGGAGAATTAGAATAGAGAGAAGGTCTACCTTCTCTCTCTACAATGTATATTGTCCCTACAACTCCAATGATTTATAAATGCTTGCATAAGATAATCTTAATGTATAAATATATAGATTTCAAGTACATGAATCCAAAATGGAACTGTCAAGTAGTATATATGTTTACCCTCAAAATCGAATAACAATTGAATTTGTATCGAATTACCACTATTATACTTAGTCCACGGTGGTCGTCAAACTGTTTACCCTCAAAATCGGATAACAATTGAATTTGTAAGTGGTTTTAAGGATATGTGGATTAAATTGACACAAAGCGATAAATTAAATTGCAGTTGAAATAAACAATAATGAAGTAAATTCAAACCGCAAGAATTGATCAGTTACTGCCTTGGGGGGTTAGCTACCCTTGAATAGGATGCACTTCGATCAGTATCAAGACACAGTTGAATAAGAGCTTAAAGAGAAAATAACAGTATACTGCTTCAGAGTGTGTATTACAATGTCCTTTACAAGTAATCAGACCCTCTTTATATAGTAGGGGAGTCCTATATAAGGTACAATTCTATAAAAGGTAAAAATCCCTTAATTAACTGATTTCTGATCTCCCATCGATATATGCTGAGATCTTCGCCGTGATATTCGGTCGGTCACGGATATCACGGCCTTCTGTTGGCCGAGCTTGGCTACCTGACAATGTTCTTTGAAGTTGAACAAGGCCAGGACCAATCCCTAATCACGACCCTGATATCATCGAGGGGGGCGTTAAGGTCCGGACTCAGAATTGATAAGATCCTACCTCAATCTAGACCACCTGTTACCATCTCTCGAGCTTGTCTTATCATATCGTAGATGGGATGTACTTCGAGACCGGTTTTACCCGTATAGATAGTATTTCATAGTTCATACACATCATAGATCAACTGTATTCACAAGATTTTTACACTGTAGTATAGCAGTACTAAAGTAACTGAGTAGGGTGAAAATGGACCAAATTAAAATATGATCTCTTTGAAATATTAATTGTCAACTGTAAGATGGACCAAATTCATTTCACTCAGACTGAACTTAATTTATTTGATTCTTACATATATAAAATTTTAACAGAAAGCTGAGTAAAATGAAATTGGGAAAAAATTTACAATCATATTGCAAATTAACTATGATAACGTTGATCAATCATCTTCCTTCATGCCCCTCTAGTGAACTTTTGGTGATCTTCCAGCAAGTTAATTAGGTGAATAGCAGTCGATAAACATTAACGTTCTGTATTAAGGAGTTCACAAGTAATTTCCATCATTATTTTATTATAAGGGACAGATAATGAAAAAGAAAGTTTTGCTGGCTTGACTGTAAGTTCCTAGAGTTCAAAAGTTGATCAGTTACGGTTTGTTTGGATGGTTGTTAGGTATCGTTTCATAATGTATCATATTGTATTGTATTGTACTGTATACAATATTTGGATAGATTGTATTGTTTGTCATCGTTTCATAATGTCATGCACCAATGTTATAAAGAATAAACTTGCAACATTATTAAGATCTAAAAAGTGAGCTACTAGGTAGAATTATTATATAAAAAGATAGGCTAAAAGATAAAACAGGATTATTTAATTATAAGGAAGCGCAAGATGAGAGAAAATATTAGGAAACGATGCGACCACACCAAATCGGTCGTTCCATTTTTCAACATTACCTAAAGATAGATTTAACAACACGATACAATAAAATTTAAGCAACAATTAATCAAAACATATATTGTATTTAAAGTAACAATATGATACAATACAACAGGTAACAAAAGTCCAAACAAGCTGTAAAGCTAGATGTATTATTGACAGAATTTTTTGTGAGACATTGCAAGGCTATTGAATTGAGAACAGAGGTACACCGTAGAGAAACTTCTGATGCTAATGTTTTCTTCTGTGTTGGTCTCTATACAGTGTTTAATTGATGTGTCTTTTACTGCCTGTTTGTGTTAACAAGAACATATAGCTGAAACACATACCTGCCTATTATTGCCAGCATCACAACCGCAAGCGAAGTTGCGGCTAAAACAACCATGAAAAAAAGGTTAGCAGCCAATTTTCTACTTTCCTTTTATACTCATTAGGCAAATTAAACATTGAACAGAAATATGTTAAGGGTATAAAAGAAATATGTGGAATATGTCACGTTTCAAGAAAGTTCTCAGGAAACCTGCAGTGGATATATGAAGAGTCCACATCCCAGTGCAGCAGTGCTGCAATAAATTAACAAAATCCAACGCGGAGGCGTATATCAGTTTGAATTAATCGTAGCTGCCAATTTCTTTTGGAGCTCATAAGCATCAATACTTGAGGGAGAACAAACCTGCAACAATATTCACAACACAAAATAAATGAAAAAGATCTCCGTTCAATAGAATCCTAACCTGGTCAGAAAATTAAACCTCTATTTTTGTAAACTTAATATCGAAAGGGAGACCTCCATTACTTTGTTTCCTGTATCCTACTTGTATATTTCTAGGGAGGTTAGGTTTCTGTGTCCCCCTCATAATGTAATTTTAGTTGGGATAATAAACAAGGTAGGGTCAATGCCAAACCCCCCCACGACCAAGGGAGGTGAAAGCCCGAGCAGATGGAGTTAATTTAAATAAAAAAATAATACTCAACATAGACTTATATGAGTTGATTTTATCAATATGCTAGCTACGGTTATATATATATATATATATATATATATATACCTCGGTTCGGATAGTGTGAAGTAACCTTCCATTAACTTTGTTGCAGCTGCAGCTCACAATGCTAAGACCTTCACGAAGTAGTACTTCAAGAACCCTTGATAGATAAAACCCTTCATTCGTAACACTACAATCTGTCAATATTTCCATGCCGTCCAAGCATAACTTCACTGTTATAATTGCTGCCGAGGACTCATGACTAGATGACGAGCATCCACTTTTGGGATAATCAACATCGCTTGAACTTAAACCCATCTTTAATTTACCTTTATTATCTTCCATTTTCCTAACTTTTTCCTGCAGGTGTTCTATATAATTCACAGCCTCAAGAATATGGTCCGATGTGGAACGTTTTCCCTGAAAAAAGTCCAAAATATTACCTATTTGCTTAGCAAAAGTTTTTAAAAAAAAGGCAAACACGGTGCACAAAGCATCATGTGTTTACGCAGAGTCTGAGGAAGGGTCACACCACAAGAGCTGTGATGTAGACAATCTACGGCTGTTTTCATAGCTCGAACCCCCGCGACCTATAGGTCACATGGAGACGACTTTACCATTACTCCAAGGTTCCTCCTTAGGGAAAGTTGGTAATTAAGCTTCTAATTAAATAGAATGGTAGGGGGAGATCTCATGAGTATTAGAAATGCATATATATATATATATATATATATATATATATATATATATATATATATATACACGACAATAATATTAAAAAGAAAAGAGTAATTATTTGAACCTTGAGATACTCAAGAGGAAGTAGTTGCCGAAGAGAAGCATAAAGATTAGACATTTCTTGTCTTCTTTGCCGTTCGATCTCCCTGTGTATTATTTTCTTCTGCTTGAAATCAGTAGTGTTCTCATCAACTGGAAGAGAAACACCTGATGATGAATTCTGCGACTTTTTGCCTCTCTTATTAATTTTGTTGGTTTTGACGTTGGTGTTGTTGAAGTCAACATTGTTTGTGTCCACCTCCAATGAATGGAATGGAGTAAGATCTGTAACCAGATCTTGCAGCTGGTTACTGTCTTCTTGATAATATAGAAAAGAAGAAGAATTGGTGTTTGTTGGTGGATAAAGGAGCTGGTAATTATCATTATCCTCATTTTGTTGAAAAGGAAAAAATGAGTGGAAATTATCCATCATCAGTGCTTCCACTAATTAATTATACGTTTCAGCTTACTAAATACAAGCCCTAATTAAATGAAGGAATTTTGAAGAAGAAAAAAGAGGTTGTTTACTAGGCTGTGACTTGGGAAATCTCGAGGAGAGATCGAGGTGCTTTGTATTGCCAGCATCAAATCAAAGAGAAAATAATGAATCTCACTAGCACATCTTTTTTATTCTGTGTTTGGTCACTGTACTTGTGTACTACCTTTAAACCAAATAGGGCTAATTAAGTTCATTCATACAGGTGGACCAAACACTATACCTAGAGTATCTTTTAAACTAATTATCAATATCTTCTCCGTAGCACAGTACTGACCAAACACTTTGATTTAATTAATACTGTTACTTGACCAGATGTTATATGTAATACAAGAGCATATCTTTAGGTTGCGATCTGATTACAATGCTGACTTATAGGGATATTGTCTCTATTAATTCTATCTATTAGAGGTTGGTTTGACCAAATAATTGCGTGAGAGTTTATAATTGAGATGTCCTTTTCCAACTCTCTGCTTGTCGTGTTCCTATACTCTTTTATATCACGGAATTGTAAGCCTTACTCGAAGATTCGGGTTTAGGATTCTCTTTTTGTCAAATTGAGCCAACTTGAGAGAGCTAGTACACATTCCTACACATCTAAACATGTATCCTTGACATTAATTCAATCATCAACTGAGTATAGCAGATTTACAGCGAAGAGGAAGAAAAAGACTAGAGAGAGAGAGATGAGATCGATATATTCTAGAATCTTTGTTTCTAACTAACTAACTAATATTGAAGTTCTAACATACTCTTATACACCAACTTTCTCCTCTCCTTTTGTCTATTTACAAATTGCCCCCTTTCACTTACTACCATCTCCTATTTAGTCCCTATTGTTGTAATACTCCTCCTCAAGTTGGTGAGTGGAAGACATCTTCTACTCCTAGCTTGGATAATAGGGACCGATGTTGTGCTGCACTCAAGCCTTTTGTCATCAGGTCTGCTAGGAATTTTTGTAGGTATGTACTAAGTTGCAATTAACCCATTCTTGAACTTTTCCCTGACAAAGTGACAATCTATTTCAATATGCTTAGTCCACTCGTGAAATATAGGATTTACAGCTATTTGCATAGCTGCCTTGCTATCACAATGCAAGTTTACTGGCACCTCCACTTTGTTTCCTAATTCTTCCAATAATCCAACCATCCAAACGACCTCTGCCACCACAACTGTCATACTTCTATACTCTGCTTCTATCGAGCTTCTACTAATTGTCTGTTGCTTCTTGGACTTCCATAATAACAAAGAATCTCCAAGCTTCACAACATACCTTGTCACAGATCTTCTTGTGCTGGGGAAAGCTGCCCAATCTGAATCACAGAAGGCTGTGAGTGTTGCTGCCTGTCCTCTTCTCAATAATATCTTCAATCCAGGTGCTGATTTAATGTATCTTACAACCCTCAGGGCTGCATCTAGATGAGACTTCTTGGGTTGCTGCATGAATTGACACAACTACTTTGATGTATAATACCAAGTGAAGCTAGCAGTTCATTGCACTTAGAATTGAAAAACTCTGAACCATTATCAGATCTCAAAACCTTCACAGTAGCAGCTAACTGATTCTATATTACGGAAAGAAAATTTTGCAACATAACTATCACTTCACATTTGGAATGTATTAAACAAACCCAAGTGTACCTACTAAGATCATCCACAATAGTGACAAAGTAATGCTTCCTATCATATATGGGCACCTTATAGGGCCCTAGACATCTAGATGAATTAACTGGAACATAGATGTTGATCTAGTAGTACTTATAGGAAATTGTAATCTATATTGTTTTGCCAAGAGGCATACATCACAGTCACTAATTTCATTACTGCTAACTTTATTCTTTATACTTGGAATTTGCTGAACAGTCCTTATGGCTGCATGTCCCAACCTCAGATGCCAAAGGCTAAATTCTGTTTTCTTTCTCTGAATTACACCAGCTAACATTGATATTGCTGCTTGCTTATTCAGCAAGTACAAGCCTGCTGATTCATTACTAATCCTCGGTACCTTTCCATTGAAAGTGCCTGAAATAGACAAAAATCAGGGTAGAAGCTGACCCAACATCTGAGATCCCTAGTAAGCTTTGACGCTGACAATAGATTGACTTAAAATCAGTTACGTGTAACACATTCTTTACCCACCGATCTGCTAAAATTTCTGCATTTCCAATATTTTCTATCTTTGCTCTTATTCTGGTTGGTACCTGCACTCCGTTGTTATCTGACCCTCCATACTCTTAACATTACTTAAGACCTCTTTATTGTGAGTAATGTGATGTGTAGCTCCTGAATCTATTATCCATTCTATCATTGAAGCACTAGAAAAGAAGGAAATTATACCTGCCATATTGGATGAGCATTGTCCAGCTGGTGGTTTGTTTAGTAGTCCTACTAGCTGATTGTATTGGTCCTCAGTTAGCACATGTCCTTGAAATTGATTCACAGTTGATCCCAGCTCTTTAGTGCTTGCTGCATTAGCATAGGTCTTTGGTCCTCCACTCTAAAACTTCTTTTTTCTTTTGAAGTTTGCTGGATAACCAATGATTTTGTGGCAATTTTCTTTCAAGTGTCCTTTGTAGCCACAGTGTTCACAGACAAACCCAAACTTCTTAGTCTTGAATCCCTGAGTCTTTCCTGCCATCAGGTGATCGCTGACTTTCCTCCTGAATTACTATCGCATAGGCCTCTTTTACTCAAACAACTGGTCTTCTCATAAGAACATTGCTCCTAACATTGCTATAGCTCTCATTCAGACCCATAAGAAATTGCAGTAGCCTAATTTTCTCTAAAAGTTCAAGTGAAGGTCTAGACTCCTTGCAATCACAGGAAGACTTAGGGGCTAGCACATTTAATTCATTCCACAAATCACTCATTCTAGAATAATAGGTTGTTACTGAATCTGTACCTTGTTTTAGTGTAGCTATTTCTGTCCATAGGTGATAAATTCTCGTTAAACTGCATCTATCAAACTTCTCTTTGAAATCACTCCATACTTTCTTTGCATTTGACGCTAACACAATCCCTGGCATCAATTCATCCGCGACTGTGCTACCAATCCACAAGAGCACAATTGTATTACATTTCTCCCACTGTTTCGCGGGCTCTCCTTTGTACATACTTTTGACACACGTTCCATCCACAAATCCCAGCTTAACTTTTCCCCTCATAGCTAATTTCATCGCCCTGCTCCACAAGGCATAATTTTCTAGCCCTGTGAGCTTTATTGGGACTAAACCTAACCCAGGAAAAGCATCTGAAGCTTGAAGAAACAATGGATGATTGTATTCAAGTAGAATTACCTCATTTCCTGCCATATCTGTCGAGTGTGAGCTCTGTCGGAACTTGATTATCCAGGAATCCTTCGTCGATTGCCGAAATCTTCGTCGAAATCCAATTATCATATCGCGACTCTAATACCAATCAAATTAAGTCAAATTGAGAGAGATAGTACACATTCCTACACATGCAAACATGTATCCTTGACATTGATTCAATCATCAACTGAGTATAGCAGATTTATAGAGAAGAGGAAGAAGAAGACTAGAGAGAGAGAGAAATTAGATCGGTATATTCTAGAATCTCTGTTTCTAACTAACTAACTGATATTGAAGTTCTAACGTACTCTTATACGCCAACTTTCTCCTCTCCTTTTGTCTATTTACAAATTGCCCCCTTTCACTTACTACTATCTCCTATTTAGTCCCTATTGTTGTAATACTTTTTATGATCACGCATTTCATTATTAGGCACAATCTAATTTTGAACTTTTTTTTGTAACGACAAGATTGTGATCGCCAAATTTAATTTTTATATATTGTTATTTAAGGAAGTAAATGCATAGGTTTTGCAGAAGCTCGTCTTTAGGTTTCGGGTAAAGCCTCATAATTGTTAATTGGTCAAATTAGATTAGGTGTGCCAATGGATATTTAAAAATCGACTAAACCAACCGAACCGTACCGCATCGAGTTAAAAATAATAAAGCATTAAATATTTTCTTGGGCCTTGAAATTATGAGAACAGTTACAAGTCAATAAGTAATTAAACTCAAAATTATAATTCTCAAACCTATTATGATACTCCTACTGAAACTAAATTATTTTCAATATATTCACTAGCAAGACACAAAGTATTATAGCGATTATGAGTAGCAAACTATAATGTATTGAATATATTTCCTTTCGTAAAATTTATATATTTTTTTGAATATTTAATCTTCTATAGACTTTATTCTTGAATTCTAACTTGGTTAGTATCTTTCCACTCGTGTGAATTATATTTTTTTATGTCTTTGCTTAGTTTGTTTTACGCTGCTGTAGGATAATTGATGGATCTATACTCTGGCCATCTTTCTTGTTTTCGTAATTCATCACCTTTTAAACAGTAAAAATATCTAGAGTTTTGCTAAGTCCTATAAAAGTATGTATGTTATTGCATTCTACTAGTGATTTTTATAAGACATTGAAAAAAATATAAAAAAAATTAACCAAACCATACCGATACGGAAGAGAAGCCGGTATGATTGGACGGTTTTAGAAAGTCTAATTTTGGTTATACATAATAGAATAACCAAAAAAATTGGTATGGTACACATTAACAGAATAACTAAAAAATTGATATGGTACACATTATATAAAATAACCGATCGAACCATTGCCATCCCTAATTAGATAATGATTTTCATTTTATTTTTCTTCACATTTCAATTCGTCTTAAATATTACCATCTAGATACCAATTGATAAAAATTGATCTTAGCTCACACTTATAAGCTTATGGGCTGTGATGGGCCAAGATAAACAGTATATTCCAATAATGCTAAATGGTAAACGTAGCTTTTTTGTTTTTTTCTCTTTTCAATCAAGTCAAGAAATAATGATATTTAATTTTACATTTTCTTTTGAGAGTATCAAAGGGAGTTTAATGTTGTGATTCATTACAAATGTTCTTTTAGTTATATAAGTCTATTTTACAAGAAATTATCTGTTTAAAAAATAAGAGATCGATAATTTCTACTGAACTTGTAAATAGTTACTTTGTACCATTTCATCTATCAAAAGTTTCCTCTGATATGGGATCATTATTTTGTAAATGTGCCGTCTTAAGTGGTTTATGTGTTTGGACTACTTATACATATGGCACATCCGTGAGCAAACACTCAAATGCATAATTCTAAAGGAATAGAGAAAGAATTGGTTTAGTACTACTGCATAGAAATTGAGTTGGGTTTAAGAGGACCAATCACTTCGAACATAAAGAGTTTTGACTTCCATACAATTCTTTATCCATACTATATTAAGATGATCTACATTAAGGTGACCATATATAGAAAATTTTAACTTAATGTTTTAAAATGAAGTGAATAGCATATTATAACTGGTTAAAATATATTAATTGTGTAGAAATATATTACACTATATTGGTACGTATAAATTAAAGGAATCTCTATACGAATAATCGGTCGGGTTCAATATTTACTTTTTCTAACTGGCCGGTATTCATAAATTATATATTAATTATACATAGATTATACATATATTAACTTATTTTAGTTAAGCGGTTCATGGGGACTATTTGGGTTGATTCTTCTAAATCTATATATGTATTAAAGCAAGAAAGTTACCATATATAATTGACATTATGGTTAAGTCAAGTGGCAAGCTAATAAATGCCAATAGTATATGGTAACTTTATTCTATATTTGACTATTTTAGTTAAATATAAATATTATATATATATATATATATAATTTGAATTAAAAGATAATTTTGAATTTATAGATAAAGTCTAAAATTCGAATTTTAAATTAAAAATAAAATTTATCTTTTTTTATCATGTTATCATACTTAATTCGGTTAATGATCATATGCAACCATGTTAGAACTTTTGTTATTTATAATTATTTAAATACTACTTCGCCTCTAGCAAAAAAAAACTACTCCATATAACTATAAAACTCTTTCACATTTTTAAAATCCTATAAGTATAGTTCTTTGAAACACTGTAGCTAGATTTGAATAAAACGAAATTCTTTTAAAATAAATGTAATATATATGGTACACGTCTATGTTTATCTTTAACAAAAAAGAGTTTACAAAACCAAATAAAAGTTTACTTACATATATAATAAAGTAAACATAACATCACAAATCAGTCAATTTTAAAAATAAAAAAAAAAAAGTTGTTTCTTTTTTCTTCTTGAGGAATATTTGTTTGAAGAGTCAATTTGCATAAATGGGCATCAAACAAATAACAAAACTTTGGCTATCAGTTGCTATCATTAATTTTAATTTAGCACATTTAAGGAATTGAAGGTATAAGATGAAACCCCATCATTTAGCTGTAGTCAAGCAAATATTGCAAGGGTATAATATTTTTTTTATTGAAGAATATTAGTTTTGAATCATTAGATTATGTGAAAGGTTTTTTTTTTCAAACTCAACAAGAGATAAATTGGTTTCCAATTGATAGTTTCTATAGCAACTTTTACGTGTAACAAAGTGTCACGACCCCAGTTCGCCCTCCGTGAACATGTCGTGACGGCACCTAGTCCCTACGACTAGGTAAGCCTAACAATTTCGGAAGAAAGAAACATATGCGGAAAAACGACTATAAAACTGAAGATAACAAATATAAAAGTCTTTATGATGCAGCTTGGCATATACAATACAAGATCTCAAAACTGAACAACTCCCAAAATCCGGAATCCCATGAATCACAAGCTATGAATACGACTAAATGCTCTAACTCCGGAATATCTAAATCAAAAGAAAAGACAGAAGGGCTATCACTATAAGGGAGAATGGAAAGGGACTCCTCGGTCTGCGGGTGCGGCAGATATACCTCGAAGTCTCTGGAGAATCGCCTCACCTCAAGGGTAGTAGGTGTCACGACCCGATTTCCCACCCTCGGGAGTCGTGATGACGCCTACTAGTGAAAGCTAGGCAAGCCAGTTATTCCAATTATTTAACCATTTTCGTTTTTAACCCCTTAACAATTCCAAAACAACATAACAAAAGCAACGGAAATAATAATAACGAAAACAGTGCGGAAGACGAAATTTGATAATTTATATTAATACAAACTGCGGAAGTCTAAGTACAACTCTACCCAGAATTTGGTGTCACAATGTCACGGACCATCTATGAATACTACAAATAAAGTCTGAATATAAATACACGAATCTGTCTCTGAATAAGTAAAAACAAAAAGGAAATGATAGAAGGAGACGCCAAGGCCTGCGGACGCCTGCAGGACTACCTCGGGTCGCCTGATGAACTGGAAGCAGCAACCTCACTGTGGTCCAAAAGCTGCAGGGCCGGGATCTGGACACAGTGCAGAGTGTAGTATCAGCACAACCGACCCCATGTGCTGGTATGTGCCTAGCCTAAACTCGGCAAAGTAGTGACGAGGCTAGGACCAAACTACCAAATAAACCTGTGTAGTTAAATCATATACATCGGGAAAATAAAGGTAGAAATTTACAGGTAAAGATAGGAGGGGGAAAAACATGCTGCGGGGAAATCAAGTAACAACAGAAAAACAATAAATAACCGTAAAGAACACTATAACTCATTTATCAACCAGAATCAGGAGATCAAAGACAAGTGCACGGCATCACCCTTCGTGCTTTTACTCTCGTCCTCACCATAAGAATCAATATAATCGGCACGACATCACCCTTCGTGCTTTTACCTCACATAATCATGGCACGAAATTATCCTTCGTGCATTATTACTCATATCATGGCACGACATGGTACATCGTGCGGCACAACATCACCCTTCATGCTTTAACCACACAATATCGGCACGGCATCACCCTTCGTGCAATAACACTCTCTCACAAATATCATGAACGGCATCACTCTTCGTGCTTTTACACTCTTCCTTACCCAAACAACAATCACAAAGCAATACGGGCAAGGGAATCAATAAAAATCACAATAGAATCCCGGCAAGGGAACAATAGCATAACAATAATATCCCGGCAAGGGAAACAATATCAAAAGCAATAACATCCCGGCAAGGGAGATAATATCAAATGCAACAACATCCCGACAAGGGAGACAATATCATAAACCTCTTCTCTTTTCCACAATTACTTCACAACTCAATTCACAACTTGAGCCAACGCTCTACAATGTTCAATTACCAATAATACTTCCACAAATCAATTCACAACTTGAGCTAACGCTCTTCAATGTTCAATCACCAATAATACTTCCACTAATCAATTCACAACTTGAGCCAACACTCTTTAATGTTCAATTACCAATAATACTTCCACGAGCCTTGTTCAACAATAGATTTCATCACATAAAGCATGAACAATACCAAAGGGAGTCACATTTATCAAAGTATAAGACTCACGGGCATGCTTGACGCCGACGTATAGATACTCGTCATCATGCCTATACGTCGTACTCCACAATTAACACATAGCAAATAAGATGCAACTCCTAATCCCTCAAGCTAAGGTTAGACCAAACACTTACCTCGATGCCATGAACACAATTCAAGCCTCAACTAACGCTTTACCTCTCGATTCCACTTCCAATTCGCTTGAATCTAGTTACGATATACTTAACGATATCAATGAATTCTAAATGAATCAATTCTAATGCATGAAAATAGGTTTTTTAAAGTTTTTCCCAAAAGTCAAAAATCGACCCCGGGCCCACATGGTCAAAACCCGAGGTTCGAACCAAAACCCAATTAACCATTCACCCACGAACTCAAATATATAATTTGTTTTGAAATCGGACCTCAAATCGAGGTCCAAATCCCCAAAATTTGAAAATCCTAAGTTCTACCCAAAACACCGAATATCTCCCATGAAAATCCTTGATTTTGAGTTGAAATCATGTGAAAAGATGTTATAGATTAAAGAAAACGAGTTAGAAATGACTTACAATCGATTTGGAGAAGAACTTTTCTTTAAAAAATTGCCCAAGAGAGTTTAGGTTTTGAAAAAGTTGTAAAAATGGTTGAAATCCCGTATGGAATTCATTTTAGCTGGTCTCTGATGTCGCAATTGCGACCAGGGTTCGCAACTTAAATGCCTTATAAGACCTGTACCGGGCTCCGGAACCAAAATACGGGCCCGATACCATCAAATTCAAACACATTCAAATTTCTAAAAAGTCTTATAATCCCAGTTAAACAATTTCTTTTAAAAATTCATTTCTCGGGCTTGGGACCTCGAAATTCAATTCCGGGCACACGCCCAAGTACCATATTTTCCTACGGACCCTCTGGGACCGTCAAATCACGGGTCTGGGTCCGTTTTCCCACAATGTTGACCGAAGTCAACTTAATTTCATTTTAAAAGCAAAATTTATGATTTTTACCAGATTTTCACATAATAGCTTTTCGGATACACGCCCGGACTGCGCATGCAAATCAAGGTAAGACAAAAAGAGGTTTTTAAGGCCTCGAAATATAGAACTTACTTTTAAAACAAGTGATGACCTTTTGGGTCATCACATCCTCCACCTCTAAAACAACTGTTCGTCCTCGAACGGACATAGAAAAGAAGTACCTGAGTCGGAGAAAAGATGGGGATATCGGCTTCGCTTATTGGATTCGGACTCCCAGGTCGCTGCCTCGGCATGTTGACCTCTCCACTGAACACGAACTGAAGGGAACTTCTTCGATCTCAACTGACGAACCTGCCGGTCTAGAATAGCTACCGACTCCTCCTCATAGGACAAGTCCTTGTCCAACTGGACAGTGCTAAAGTCTAACACGTGGGATGGATCGCCGTGATATTTCCGAAGCATGGACACATGAAACACTGGATGCACAGCTGATAAACTCGGTGGCAACGCAAGTCTATAAGACACCTCTCCCACTCGATCAAGAATCTCAAACGGGCCAATGAATCTAGCACTAAGCTTGCCCCTCTTCCCAAATCTCATCATGCCCTTCATCGCCAACACCCGAAGCAACACCCGCTCACCGACCATGAATGCCACATCATGAACCTTACGGTCGGCATAACTCTTTTGCCTGGACTGAGCTGTACGAAGCCTATCCTGAATGATCCTGACCTTGTCCAAGGCATCCTGTACCAGATCCGTACCTAACAATTGAGCCTCTCCCAGCTCAAACCACCCAACCGCCGACCGACACCGCCTACCATATAAAGCCTCATAAGGAGCCATCTGGATGCTCGACTGGTAACTGTTGTCGTAGGCAAACTCCGCTAGAGGCAAAAACTAATCCTACGAGCCTCCAAAGTCAATAATACAAGCTCGGAGTATTCCTCCAAAATCTGAATAGTATGCTCGGACTGCCCGTCCGTCTGAGGATGAAATGCTGTGCTCAACTCGACCCGTGTGCCCAACTCATGCTGAACTGCCCTCCAGAAATGTGAGGTAAACTGCGTACCTCGGTCAGAAATGATTGACACGGGCACACCATGAAGACGAACAATCTCCCGGATACAGATCTCAGCTAACCTCTCAAAAGAATAAGAAACCGCCATAGGAATGGAATGCGCTGACTTGGTCAGCCTATCAACAATAACCCATACTGCGTCGAACTTCCTCTGAGTCCGTGGGAGTCCAACAACAAAGTCCATAGTGATACGCTCCCACTTCTAGTCAGGAATTTCAATCTTCCGGAACAAACCACCAGGTCTCTGATGCTCGTACTTTAGCTGTTGACAATTCAAATGCCGAGCTACATAGGCAACAATGTCCTTCTTCATCCTCCTCCACCAATAATGCTGCCGCAAATCCTGATACATCTTAGCGGCGCTCGGATGAATAGAGTACCGGGAACTATGGGCCTCCTCTAGAATCAACTCTCAAAGTCCATCCACGTTAGGCACACAAATATGACCCTGCATACTCAAAACTCCATCATCTCCAACTGTAACCTGCTTGGCACCTCCGTGCCGCACTGTGTCCCTAAGGATAAGCAAATGAGGATCATCATACTGCCGATCTCGGATACGCTCCAATAATGAAGAACAAGCGACTGTGCAAGCTAACACACGGCTGGGCTCAGAGACATCCAACCTCACAAACTCATTGGCCAAAACCTGAACATCCAAAGCAAGCAGTCTCTCACCAACCGGAATATACGCAAGACTGCCCATACTGGCTGACTTTCTACTCAAAGCGGCCACCACATTGGCCTTCCCCAGATGACATAAGATGGTGATATCATAGTCTTTCAGTAGCTCCAACCACCTTCTCTACCTCAAATTTAGCTCCTTCTGCTTGAACAAATACTGCAGACTCTTGTGATCCGTGAGCACTTCATATGACACTCCATACAAATAGTGCCTCCAAATCTTCAGCGCGTGAACAATGGCTGCTAACTCTAGATTATGAGCTGGATAATTCTTCTCATGAATCTTCAACTGCCGTGAAGCATAAGCAATGACCTTGCCATCTTGCATATGCGTCACATTAAACTGTATATGGCCCTGAACCTGTGGGCAAAACCAACACCGGCGCCATAGTCAAAGCCGTCTTAAGCTTCTGAAAGCTCGCCTCACACTCGTCCGACCACCTGAACTGGGCACCCTTCTAGGTCAACCTGGTCATCAGGGCTGCAATAGATGAAAAACCCTCCACAAACTGACGGTAATAGTCCGCCAAACCCAAGAAACTCCGGATCTCTATAGCTGATGTGGGTCGAGGCCAGTTCTTGACTGCCTCTATCTTCTTCGGATCCACCTGAATACCCTCTGCTGATACAACGTGACCCAAGAATGCAACTGAACTTAACCAGAACTCACACTTCGAAAACATAACATACAACTGACTATCCCTCAGAGTCTGAAGAACGACTCGAAGATGCTGCTCGTGCTCCTCCCGGCTGCGGAATAGATCAAAATATCATCAATGAAGACAATCACGAAGGAATCCAAATAAGTCCTGAACACTCGGTTCATCAAATCCACGAAAGCTGTTGGGGCATTTGTCAATCCGAATGACATCACCAAGAACTCATAATGCCCGTACCGAGTGCGGAAAGCTGTCTTAGGGACATCGGATGCCCTAATCCTCAACTGATGGTAGCCAGATCTCAAGTTGATCTTAGAAAACACTTGGGCACCCTGAAGCTGGTCAAACAAATCATCAATCCGCGTCAATGGGTACTTATTCTTGATTGTGACCTTGTTCAATTGCCGGTAATCTATACACATCCTCATCGATCCGTCCTTCTTCTTAACAAACAACACCGGCGCATCCCAAGGCGATACGGCGGGATAGAAATGGGCTGAGTGCCCGAAGCAAATTAATGCAGAAGTCAATATCCCTGTCGGGTGGCATATCCGACAGGTCTGAAGGAAATACCTCAGGAACCTCACGAACAATAGGCACAGAATCCATAGAAGGAACCTCGACACTAGAATCACGAACATACGCCAAGTAGGCCAAACATCCCTTATCAAACATACGCCAAGCCTTCATATATGAGATAACCCTACGAGTAGAATGACCAGGAGTCCCTCTCCACTCAAGACGAGGTAAACCCGATAAGGCTAAGGTCATAGTCTTGGCATGACAATCCAAGATAGCGTGGTAAGGTGATAACCGGTCCATCCCCAATATGACATCAAAATCAACCATATCCAAAATAACAAATCTACTCGAGTCTCAAGACCCCCAATCACAACTATACTAGAACGATGGACACGATCTACCACAATAGAATCACCCACAGGTGTAGACACATATATAAGGGCACTCAAAGAATCACTAGGCATGATCAAATACGGTGCAAAATAAGATGACACATAGGAGTATGTAGACCCTGGATCAAATAGCACTGAAGCATCCCTACTACAAACCAGAACAGTACCTGGGATAACTACATCAGAGGCCTCAACCTCAGGCCTGGCTGGAAGGGCATAACATCGGGGCTGGGCCCCACCACTCTGAGCTACATCTTTGGGACGGCCTCCTGCTGGCTGGCCTACACCTCTAGCAGCCTGATCTCCACCTCTAATACCGCTACCTCCACCTCTAGCACCTCTACCTCCCCCCTAGCTGGCTGTGCGGGCGGTGAAACACTTGGTGCCTGAACCATGGCACGGGAACTCTGATGCTGAGAGCTGCTCGATGCTCGAGGGCAAAATCTAGCAATATGCCTCGTATCGCCACAAGTATAACAAGCCCTCGGCTCTGAGACTGCTGACTCTGACGGCCTAAATGACCACCCTGAAAACTCTGGAGCGGTGGTGCACTGATAGGAGCTGGTGGTGCACTGTAGGATTGCTGATAAGAATATTGCGTATAAGAACCACGACCACCTGGAGCACTGTGAGAACCCTGAAGTGCTGAATGAAACGGCCTAGAAGGATGGCCCCTACCGAAAGAATCCCTACCTCAAGATGAGGCACCACCGAACCTACCAGAGTGACGAGGCCTCTTATCTGACCCCTGACCACTCCCCTGTGACAGA
Source organism: Nicotiana attenuata (assembly GCF_001879085.1). Classification (NCBI taxonomy): domain Eukaryota; kingdom Viridiplantae; phylum Streptophyta; class Magnoliopsida; order Solanales; family Solanaceae; genus Nicotiana; species Nicotiana attenuata. The sequence goes on from NW_017674464.1 coordinate 54,287, forward strand.
ACCATCTCAACTCTCCTGGCCACATTGGCCGCATCCTGAAAAGAAATCTCGCTCCCCGTCTTCTTAGCCATCTGCAGTCGAATAGGCTGAACAAGTCCCTCAATGAACCTCCTAACTCTCTCTCTCTCAGTGCGAAGTATAAGAAGAGCATGACGGGCCAAGTCAATAAATCTTGTCTCGTACTGAGTAACAGTCATAGAACCCTGCTGGAGACGCTTAAACTGCCTCCGATAGTTCTCCCTTTGAGTGATAGGAAGAAACTTCTCCAGAAATAGATGAGAGAACTGATCCCAAGTCAAAGCTGGTGACCCAGCTGGTCTAGCCAAACAATAATCTCTCCACCAAGTCTTGGCAGATCCAGACAGTCCAAAAGCATCAAAGTCGACCCCATTGGTCTCCACTATCCCCATGTTCCGAAGAACCTCATGACAGCTGTCTAAATAATCTTGGAGATCCTCAGAAGATGTACCACCAAAAGTAGTAGTGAACAGCTTGGTGAACCTATCCAACCTCCACAAATCATCGGCAGACGTAGCTGCTCCCGCACCAGTCTGAGCTACCACACCCGGCTGAACTGCTCCAACTGGCTGAGCTGTTGGAGTCTGAAACTGGGGAGCCATCTACTCCGCAGTGCGGGTAGCGGGAGTCTGTGCTCCTACCCCAGCCTGAGAGACAGCTGGTGCTACAGGAAGTAAGCCTGCCCGAGTGACACTCTCCATAAGGCCCACTAGACAGACCAGAGCATCCTGGAGTACTGGGGTAGCAATGAACCCCTCTGGGACCTGAGATGGTCCTACTGGAACTGTCTAAGCTAGAACCTCCTCGTCAAACTCAACCTGAGGCTCCGCCACTGGTGTTGCTGCTCTGGGCTGAGTGATAACTAGGGATTCTAGTTCATTTTACACTCCTTTTTACGAGTTTTGATTAAAAATGCATACAAATACTCCAAAAGGCTTACATGTTGTACTTGTTTGCAGGGTTTGGTCAAGAAAGTGACAAGAGGTCAAAACCAGCTCAAAAAGGAGTGAAACCTGCACAAGTACAAAGAACAAGTCAAAGCACAGCTGCAACAGATCCACCGCGGCCGCAATCCATTTAGTGCGGTCCGCGGTGAGGAGATTCAAAGAGGTGCAGATTTTGGAAGCTCAAGCACTGCGGCCGCAATCCATTTTATGCGGATAGCAGTAGCCTCACCGTGGCCGCAATCTATTTTATGCGGTCCGCGGAGAAGAGATTTAGAGAGTCGGGATTTTAGAAGTTGGAAGCCTCTACGGCCGCATTCCATTTTGTGCGGACCGCATTGAAGCCATCGCGGCCACAGAACATTTCTTGCGGTCCGCGGTGGCCAGATTCAGAGACCTAAAAGTCAAGCTAAAAAGCCTTACCGCAGCCGCGGTGCATTTTCCGCGGTCCGCGGTACCTTTATAGGGGTATTTTTGTCCAGAAAATTCGGCCTTGTATAAATAGTTCTTTTTCAGATTTTTAGGGTATCTAACTTTTAGCTAAGCACGTGAAGGCCATTTTGGACCTATTTTGAGTAATTTTGTGGCTAGTTCAACATTGAATCTTTAATTCTTAGCTTGTAAACATATTATATGGGTTATTCTTCATCTAATTATCTGTTTTCTTCCATTATTATGAGTAGCTAGACCCATTA
>NW_017674464.1:59816-95627 GCF_001879085.1 Nicotiana attenuata
TGAGTCTAGAACTTGCCCTGAATGTTTGTCTAGGCGAAATCCTAAGTGTAGTTTGACTTGAGAAGTGATTATAGGCTCTCCTTGATCCGAATGATATCTTGAAAACATCCATAGCCTACCAATGATAATGTCCCTAGTCAGCCCCTTTTGAGCCATAGCCCTTTTTCCTTCAAAAACCATGATACAAGCCTTTACCCGTTTTGAAAAGACCCTCTCTTGGCACCCAATCTTTCCTTCACACATGGCAAAAGCATAAGTTTGGGGGGAGAGACGAGGAATGCAACAAAGTGGTAAAAGGTAAAAAAGCAAAGAAAAGGAAAGGCAAAAACAAAAAGAAAGAAAATCAAAAAGTCAAAAAGAATGAACAATATAGAAGAAATGAAGGGATTCAATAAAAGTAAAGTGATGAAAGTCGTGGAAAGCTTAGAAAGGAGAAAAAGGTTTGAAATGAACAAGAAAGAGTGACAGTGTGTCTCTCTAACCCCTAAGAAAGAAGTAAATGACTTAAAAAGTCAAGAGAATGTGTGCCAAAATAAAGCAAATAAAGTGCTTAAGGGAAGATGGAACCTACTTAGACCAAATATTTCCTACCCTGAACCAAAAGCCTTCACTATATCTCCACAAAAGCCCTATATGATCTTGAGTTGAATGAAGCTTACATTAGTGGTGACTCATATAAGGGGCAAGCTTATGGTACTTAGGCCGGACTTGTGACCTTTATTTGAGAGAGATGAATGTGTTTTCCACAAACCTCGTCTGAGTGCTACAACCTAAAAGTGAGGTTTATTTGTGGAGAGTTGAGGAGTATGAGTTTGGGTTCCACAATGACCAAAGTAGTAGAAAGAGTCTCTTTGATGAGTTCAGTCAATCCTTGATGCTTTTGTGTTGCACTAAAACCATGGTGTTTAAAGGGTTCAATGTTGTTACTGATTCATTTGAATTGAGGGAAATTGTTAGTCCCAATTGATGCTAGATGAGGTCACTTTAGGTCAGCTGAATTTTCTTGGTTGTATACTTATGGAGGTGGGACTTATTTTGTTTGCTTGAGGACAAGCAAAAGCTTAAGTTTGGGAGAGTTGATAACTAGGGATTCTAGTTCATTTTACACTCTTTTTTACTTGAGTTTTGATTAAAAATGCATACAAATAGTCCCAAAAGGCTTACATGTTGTACTTGTTTGCAAGGTTTGGTCAAGAAAGTGACAAGAGGTCAAAACCAGCTCAAAAAGGAGTGAAACCTGCACAAGTACCAAGAACAAGTCAAAGCACAGCTGCAACAGATCCACCGCGGCCGCAATCCATTTAGTGCGGTTCGCGATGAGGAGATTCAGAGAGGTGCAGATTTTGAAAGCTCAAGCACTGTGGCCGCAATCCATTTTATGCGGACCGCAGTAGCCTCAACGCGGCCGCAATCCATTTTATGCGGTCCGCGGAGAAGAGATTCAGAGAGATGGGATTTTAGAAGTTGGAAGCCTCTGCGGCCGCATTCCATTTTGTGCGGACCACAGTGAAGCCACCGCGGCCGCAGAACATTTCTTGCAGTCCGCGGTGGCTAGATTCAGAGACCTAAAAATCAAGCTAAAAAGCCTCACCGCGGTCGCGGTGCATTTTCTGCGGTACGCCGTACCTTCGCAGGGGTATTTTTGTCCAGAAAATTCAGCCTTGTATAAATAGTTCTTTTTTAGATTTTTAGGGTATCTAACTTTTAGCTGAGCATGTGAAGGCCGTTTTGGTCCTATTTTGAGTAATTTTGTGGCTAGTTCAACATTGAATCTTTAATTCTTAGCTTGTAAACATATTATATAGGTTATTCTTAATCTAATTATCTGTTTTCTTCCATTATTATGAGTAGCTAGACCCATTAGCTAGGGTTGTGGCTCAACCCTAGTGTGGGTATTTGATGGGTCTTGTGTTTTAAGGCTTAGATGTTTATGGGTGGTTGATATTTGGACTGATTTGCGTTTTCTATGTTGGATTAGTGGTTGCAAACACTAATTCGTGCCTATTTGACTTGAGCTCTTCTTGAGAAAGAGAGTTTGAGTAGGTAATCAGTCCAACAAGGAATTGGGGCGTACTCAAGAGATTGATGGCCCCAATTAAAGGGTTAAATCTAGAGATAGTAATACCCGACTTGAGCCTACATTGCTTGTATAGTTTCGACACCCAATTGGTCTTGAGAAAGTCAATTAGGCAAAGTCACTCAAGCTACCGAGAGGTATAGAGTGAGTAGTGTCGTGCATTGGCAATATAGCGATCCCAAACATAACAACTTTGCCTTAGATTTTAGAACCCGTCAAGTATTCACCTAGGAGAAAGTCACTTCCCTAGTGCCTCGTTACCTATTTAGAAAACCTTTCAAGCAATCAATCTTAGTTTAATTTGGCATCTTATTAGTATAAAAGTGGAAGTAATCAAAAGAACAATTATCATTGGAAGCGTAACTAAGAGCATTACGCATTGCTAGTTTAGATAGGAATCCAATTCTCAATTGTAGCTCCCTGTGGATTCGATCCCGACCTTTTTGGGTAAAAGCTACATCGACCGCTCTCGCTACTCCATAGTTGTGTAGTGTTGGCTCCGATTACTGAGCTCTGCCCCTGCCTCGGCCCCTAGCACGGCCTCGGCCTCGCCCTCCGCCCCTCGCAGATGCTACCACTGGGGGCTCGGGCTGCTGATCGGCGGATGAAGAAGCGCGTGTTCTCACAATCTGCGAAAGAACAGAGTAGAAGTTCAATTAGCATTGAGAAACCAAATCGCACGACAGGAAAGAATAGATGTGAAGTTTTTTCCTAACTCTGTAGCCTCTTGGGGATAACTACAGACGTCTCCGTACCGATCCCTCAGACTCTACTAAGCTTGTCCGTGAATTGTGAGACCTAAGCAACCTAGAGCTCTAATACCAACTTGTCATGACCCGGATTTCCCACCCTCGGGAGTCGTGATGGCACCTACTAGTGAAAGCTAGACAAGCCAGTTATTCCAATTATTTAACCATTTTCGTTTTTAATTCCTTAAAAATTCCAAAACAACATAACAAAAGGAGCGGAAATAATAATAACGAAAATGGTGCGGAAGACGAAATTTTTATAATTTAGATTAATACAAACTGCGGAAGTCTAAGTACAACTCTACCCAGAATTTGGTGTCACAATGTCACGGACCATCTATGAATACTACAAATAAAGCCTGAATAGAAATACATGAATCTGTCTCTGAATAAGTAAAAACAAAAAGGAAATGATAGAAGGAGACGCCAAGGCCTGCGGACGCCTGCAGGACTACCTCGGGTCGCCTGATGAACTAGAAGCAGCAACCTCACTGTTGTCCAAAAGCTGCAGGGCCGGGATCTGCACACAGTGTAGAGTGTAGTATTAGCACAACCGACCCTATGTGCTGGTAAGTGCCTAGCCTAACCTCGGCGAAGTAGTGACGAGGCTAGGACCAGACTACCAAATAAACCTATGTAGTTAAATCAAATACAGCGGAAAAATAAAGGCAGAAATTTACAGGTAAAGATAGGAGGGGGAAAACATGCTGCGGGGAAATCATGTAACAATAGAAAACCAATAAATAACCGTAAAGAACATTATAGCTGAGTTATCAACAAGAATTAGGAAATGAAAGACAAGTGCATGGCATCACCCTTTGTGATTTTACTCTCGTCCTCACCATAAGAATCAATACACTCGGCACGGCATCAACCTTCATGCTTTTACCTCACATAATCATGGCACGGAATTATCCTTCGTGCACTATCACTCATATCATGGCACCGCATGGTACATCGTGCGGCACGTCATCACCCTTCGTGCTTTAACCTCACAATATCGGCACGACATCACCCTTTGTGCATTAACACTCTCTCACAAATATCATGCACGGCATCACCCTTCGTGTTTTTACACTCTTCCTTACCCAAACAACAATCACAAAGCAATACGGGCAAGGGAATCAATAAAAATCACAATAGAATCCCGGAAAGGGAACAATAGCGTAACAACAATATCCCGGCAAGGAAACAATATCAAAAGCAATAACATCCCGGCAAGGGAGATAATATCAAATGCAACAACATCTCGGCAAGGGAGACATTTTCATAAACCTCTTCTCTTTTCCACAATTACTTCACAACTCAATTCACAACTTGAGCCAACGCTCTACAATGTTCAATTACCAATAATACTTCCACAAATCAATTCACAACTTGAGCCAATGCTCTTCAATGTTCAATTACCAATAATACTTCCACTAATCAATTCACAACTTGAGCCAACGCTCTTCAATGTTCAATTACCAATAATACTTCCACAAGCCTTGTTCAACAATAAGATTTCATCACATAAAGCATGAACAATACGAAACGGAGTCACGTTTATCAAAGTATAAGACTCACGGGCATGCTTGACACTGACGTATAGATACTCGTCACCATGCCTATACGTCGTACTCCACAATTAACACATAGCAAATAAGACACAACTCCTAATCCCTCAAGCTAAGGTTAGACCAAACACTTACCTCGATGCCACGAACACAATTCAAGCCTCAACTACCGCTTTACCTCTTGATTCCATTTCCAATTCACTTGAATCTAGTTACAATATACTTAATGATATCAATAAATGCTAAATGAATCAATTATAATGCATGAAACAAGGTTTTCTAAAGTTTTTCCCAAAAGTGAAATATCGACCCCGGGCCCACATGGTCAAAACCCGAGGTTCGAACCAAAACCTGATTACCATTCACCTACGAACTCAAATATATAATTTGTTTTGAAATCGGACCTCAAATTGAGGTCCAAATACCCAAAATTTGAAAATTCTAAGTTCTACCCAAAACACCCAATTTCCCCCTTGAAAATCCTTGATTTTGAGTTGAAATCATGTGAAAAGATGTTATAGATTAAAGGAAACGAGTTAGAAATGACTCACAATCGATTTGGAGAAGAACTTTTCTTTAGAAAATCGCCCAAGAGAGTTTAGGTTTTGAAAAAGTTTTAAAAATGGTTGAAATCACGTCTGGAATTCATTTTAGCTTGTCTCTGATGTCGCAATTGCGACCAGGGTTCGCAATTTCGAACCCTTAAGAAACCTGCTTCCTTCGCATTTGCGAAGGTATTGTCGCAATTGCGATAAAGGTATCGCATTTGCGACCTCTGGCATACACTGAAGACTTCGCATTTACGAAGTATACCTCGCATTTGCGAGGTAATGCTGACCCTGGGTTCTTCGCATTTGCGACAAAATCCTCGCATTTGCAAACCCTGCTTGCATCGCAATTGCGATGCCTGATCTCGCATTTGCGAGACCAGATGCCTGCTACACACCTGCAACACACCAGAAATTCTCCTAAGTCTAATTCTACTCCGTGGCCTATCCAAAACTCACCCGAGCCCTCGGGGCTCCAAACCAAACATGCACGCAAGTCCAAAAACATCATACGGACTTGCTCGTGCAATCAAATCATCAAATTAACATCAATAACTTTGAATTTAGCATCAAAATCAAAGAAAAATCTGATGAACTCTTAAGTTCCATTTTTAACAACCGATGGTATGATTTACGTCATATCAAGTCCGTTTCTTACCAAAATTTATAGACTCAACTTAAATACCATATAAGACCTGTACTGGGCTCCGGAACCAAAATACGGGCCCGATACCATCAAATTCAAACACATTCAAATTTCTAAAAACTCTTAGAATTTCAGTTAAACAATTTCTTTCTAAAATTCATTTCTCGGGCTTGGGACCTCAGAATTCAATTACGGGCATACGCCCAAGTCCCATATTTTCCTATGGACCCTCCAGGACCGTCAAATCACGGGTCCGGGTCCGTTTATCCAAAATTTTGACCGAAGTCAACTTAATTTCATTTTAAAAGCAAAATTTATCATTTTTCCCAAATTTTCACATAATGGCTTTCCGAATACACAACCGGACTGCGCACGCAATTCAAGGTGAGACAAAAAGAGGTTTTTAAGGCCTTAGAACATAGAACTTACTTTCAAAACGAGTGATAACCTTTTGGGTCATCATAGTAGGGCTGAGTCGAAGTACCTGGATCTGCACACGAAAAACATGTGCAAGAAAGGGCATGAGTACACCATAGTGGTACCCAGTAAGTGCCAATCGGTCGAGTAGTGAGGACGAAGGTCAGGGCCCTACCGGTCATATACAATAATATATAAGGAATAGAAACAGTATTTAAGTAACACAGGGTAATAAGAGTAGCAACTACTACCACAGAGACAAAATAATCACAGAAGGAATACAGTTCAACACAAAAATAACAGCCGGGGATCTCCCAGGATACCGTCCTGTAGTCCCAAATATAAAAACCCAGTGGATCTCCAAGGTGTCGTCCTGTAGTCAAACTCATAATGCGCAGGAGATCTCCCGGAATACCACATCCGTAGTCCCAAATGTAAATACTCAATACTGGGGGAATCTACCGGGTGCAGTCCCGTAGTCCCAATGTAAAAGTGCAGGGGGATCTCCCGGAATACCACATCCGTAGTCCCAAATAAAGCAGGAAAAGGGGATCTCCCGGGATATCGCCCGTAGTCCCAAAATAAACACACAGCAGAAACACGAAGAATATTCAATTCAATCAAATTTATAACAAGGTAAAACAAGTATTTCTAGCCTAGCATGCTGCACAGAATTCAATAAGGCAGTTTGGGCAAGCAAAGCAATTAAGTCACTTGGTCATGCTTTCCTAAGCTAACAGTAGGCTTAAATTACAACTAGTAAAAACAGGGGAGAAAACGGAATTATAGTTACTTGATGAAAACATGATTTTCAACAAATAGCACATGTACGCACTCGTCACCTCACGTACAAGGCATTTCATATATCACAGTACCAATTCCTAAGGGGAGTTCCCCCACACAAGGTTAGGCAAGCCACTTACCTCGAACTTCCACGGCCAACTCAAGCCTCGAACACCGCTTTTCCTTTAGAACTCGCCTCCAATTTACTTGTATCGAACCCAAACTAATTTAACAACATCAATAAATGCTAAAGAATTCAATCCCAATGCTAAATTATAGGTTTTCTATCATTTTTCCTAAAAAGTCAAAAATCGACACCGGGACCGCTTGGTCAAAACCCGAGGTTCGAACCAAAACCTGATTACCCATTCACCCCCGAGCCCGGATATACAATTGGTTTTGGAATCCGACCTCAATTTGAGGTCTAAATCCTCAAATTTCGATATTTTTTTGTTCTACCCAAAATACCCGATTTCCACCATGAAAACCCTAGATTCTACGATGAATTCTTGTAAAAAGAAGTTAAGGAGTGAAAGAAATAAGTTTAAAATCACTTACTTGTGTTTTGGAGAAGAAGGAGTGTTTGAAAAAAATCGCCTCTTATGTTTTAGGGTTTTTTTTGAAAAATGAAAAATGGCTGAAAAGTCTCGTTATATATACCCCTCTTAGATCCTCACCCCTGACTGCAGAAAAGGGACCGCGGTCGCAGAGCTCCACCGCGGACCGCAAAATATCAAGAGCGGCCGCGAAGATATAGTCTTGCTCACCGCTGAGCTCGAAAACCCCACCGCGGTCGTGAAGACCCCACCGCGGTCGCGAAGATTCATCGCGGACCGTGATGCTAATTTCAGAGACCTGTAACTTCTCTGAACCTGCAACAGCTATTTTCTAAGTCTAAATTCACTCCGTGGGCTATCCAAAACTCACCCGAGCCCTCGAGGCTCCAAACCAAACATGCACACTAACCTAAAAAGCATCATACAGACTTGCTCGCGAGATCAGATCGCCAAAATAACACCTCGAGCTACGAGTTTAGCATCAAAATCAAAGAAAAATCTCAAGAACTCTTAAGTTTCAGATTTCACAACCGAGGGTCCGATTCACGTCATATGAAGTCCGTTTCTTACCTAATTTTACAGGCACAACTTAAATACCATATAAGACCTGTACCGGGCTCCGGAACAAAAATATGGGCCCGATACAATCAAATTCAAACACATTTAAGTTTCCAAAAACTCTTAAAATTTTAGTTAAACAATTTCCAGGCTTACGCCCAAGTCCCATATTTTTCTACGGGCCCTCCGGGACCGTCAAATCACGGGTCCGGGTCCGTTTACCCAAAATGTTGACCGAAGTCAACTTAAATTTAATTTAAAAGGCAAAACTAGCATTTTTATCACATTCTCACATAAAAGCGTTCCGGATATACGCCCGGACCGTGCATGCAAATTGAGGCGAGACAAAAGGAGGTTTTTTTTTCAGACGCTGGAACACAGAATTGACTTGTAAATTAAGTGATGACCTTTTGGGTCATCACATTCTCAACCTCTAAAACAACCGTTCGTCCTCGAACGAACATAGAAAAGAACCTGAGACGGGGAAAAGATGGGGATATCGACTCCGCATATCGGACTCGGAATCCTAGGTAGCTGCCTCGGCAAGCTGACCTCTCCACTGAACACGAACTGAAGGGAACTTTTTCAATCTCAACTGACGAACCTGCCGGTATAAAATAGCTACCGGCTCCTCCTCATAGGTCAAGTCCTTGTCCAACTGGACAGTGCTGAAGTCTAACACGTGGGATGGATCGCCGTGATACTTCTGAAGCATGAACACATGAAACACTAGGTGCATAGCTGATAATCTCGGCGGTAACGCAAGTCTGTAAGCCACCTCTCCCACTCGATCAAGAATCTCAAAAGGACCAATGAACCTAGGGCTTAGCTTACCCTTCTCAAATCTCATCACGCCCTTCATGGGCGACACCCGGAGCAACACTCGCTCTCCGACCTTGAATGCCACATCACGAACCTTGCGGTCGGCATAACTCTTCTGCCTGGACTGAGCTGTACGAAGCCTATCCTGAATGATCTTCACCTTATCCAAGGCATCCTGAACTAGATCTATGCCCAATAATCTAGCCTCGCCCGGTTCGAACCAACCCACCGGGGATCTACACCGCCTACCATACAAGGCCTCATACGGTGCCATCTGAATGCTGGACTGATAGTTGTTGTTGTAAGTTAACTCAGCCGGTGGCAAGAACTGATCCCAAGAACCTCCAAACTCCATCACACACGCACGGAGCATATCCTCAAGAATCTGAATAGTGCGCTCGGACTGTCCGTCCGTCTGGGGGTGAAATGTTGTGCTCAACTCTACCCGAGTACCCAACTCATGTTGTACGACCCTCCAGAACTGTGATGTGAACTGAGTACCTCTATCTGAAATAATGGAAACTGGAATACCATGCAGACGGACAATCACCCAGATATAAATCTCCGCCAACCTCTTCGAAGAATAGGTGGTACACATAGGAATGAAATGCGCGGACTTGGTCAGCCGATCCACAATAACCCAAATGGCATCGAACTTTCTCGAAGTCCGTAGAAGCCCAACTACGAAGTCCATGGTGATCCACTCCCACTTCCACTCCGGAATCTCTATCTGCTGAAGCAATCCACCCGTCCTCTGGTGCTCATACCTTACCTGCTGACAATTGAGGCACCAAGCTACAAACCCAACTATATCCTTCTTCATCCGCCTCCACCAATGGTGCTGTCTCAAATCCTGATACATCTTCGCGGCACCCGGATGGATGGAATACCGCGAACTATGGGCCTCCTCTAGAATCAAGTCCCGAAGCCCATAAACATTGGGTACACAAATCCGACCCTGCATCCTCAATACCCCATCATCACCTATGGTCACATCTCTGGCATCACCTCGCAGAACCTTGTCCTTGAGGACAAGCAATTGAGGGTCATCAAACTGACACTCCCGGATACGATCAAACAAGGAATACCGAGAAACCACACAAGCAAGGACCCGGCTAGGCTCCAAAAGATCCAATTTCACAAACTGGCTAGCTAAGGCCTGAACATCTAGCTGCTGGTAAATAAGCCAAACTCCCCAAACTCTCCGCCTGGCGACTCAAGGCATCGGCCACTACATTGGCCTTGCCCGAGTGATACAAAATAGTGATATCATAGTCCTTCAGCAGCTCTAACCACCTCCTTTGGTGCAAATTAAGGTCCTTCTGCTTGAACAGATGCTGCAAACTCCGGTGATCAGTATAAATCTCACAAGGCACACCGTACAAATAATGACGCCAGATCTTCAAGGCGTGAACAATAGCAGCTAACTCAAGATCATGGACAAGATAGTTCTTCTCATGCACTTTCAAATGTCTGGACACGTAGGCAATCACCCTACCGTCCTACATCAACACCGCTCCAAGGCTAATCCTCGAGGCATCACAATAGACAGTATAAGACCCCGAACCGGTAGGCAATATCAAAACTGGAGTTGTGGTCAAAGCTCTCTTGAGCTTCTGAAAGCTCTCCTCACACTCTTCCGTCTACTGGAACGGAGCACCCTTCTGGGTCAGCCTGGTCATAGGTGCTGCAATGGACGAAAATCCCTGAACAAATTGACGGTAATAACCCGCCAAGCCAAGAAAACTACGGATCTCTGTAGCTGAGGATGGCCTGGGCCAACTTTGCATTGCTTCCACCTTCTCCGGATCCACCTTTATCCCCTCACTAGATACCACATGACCCAAGAATGCCACAGAATCCAAATAAAACTCACATTTCGAGAACTTAGCATATAACTTCTTCTCCCTCATGGTCTGAAGCACTGTCCTCAGGCGCTGCTCATGATCTTCCCGACTCCGGGGAGCTACCAGAATGTCATCAATAAAGACAATGACAAATGAGTCAAGATATGGACGGAATACACTGTGCATCAAATGCATGAAGGTTGCTGGGGCATTGGTCAGCCCAAATGACATAACACGGAACTCATAATGACCATACCCGTCACGACCCGGATTTCGCACCCTCGAGAGTCGTGATGGCGCCTACTAGTGAAAGCTAGGCAAGCTAACCATTTGCATTATTTACCTTTTTCCCATTTTAATCCTTTAACAATTAAGAACCAACATCATATAAACAGCGGAATTTAATAAGCGGAAGACTAAAATGTAATATTTTAATAGTGATACCAATACCAATCCATAACATAAACTACCCAGAACTGGTGTCACAATTTCACAAACTGTCTAGGAATACTACAAATAAGGGTCCGAAAGATACAAACAACGTTGTCTCTAAAATATATAAAAGAAACAGAATGAAAGGATAGAAGGAGACGCCAAGGCTTGCAGACACCTGCAGGACTACCTCGGGTCTCCGAATAAACTGAAGGCAGCAACCCAAAACTAAGGTCCGTATGCTCCAGTATCGGGATCTACACAAAAGAGTGCAGAGTGTAGTATCAGCACAACCGACCCCATGTGCTGGTAAGTGGCTAGCCTAACCTCGCCGAAGTAGTGACGAGGCTAGGACCAGACAACCAAATAAACATGTGCAGTTAAATCATGTACAGCGGAAAATAAAGGCAAAACTTTACAATTAAAGATAGGAAGGGGGAAACATGCTGCGGGGAACAACAAGTAACAACAGAAACTAACAGTTAATTGTAAAGAACACCATAACTCAGTTATCAATAGAAATCAGGAAATCAAAGACAAGTGCACGGCATCACCCTTCGTGCTTTTACTCTCGTCCTCACCAAAACTCAATAAAATCAGCACGACATCACCCTTCATGCTTTTACCTCACATAATCAAGGCACGGAATGATACTTCATGCATTATCACTCATATAAAGGCACAGAATTGTACATCGTGCGGCACGGCATCACCCTTCGTGCTTTAACACTCTTCCTCAACCAAGAAACAATCACAAAGCAATAAAGGCAAAGGAATCAATAGAATCACAATAAAATCTCGGCAAGGGAACAATAGTACGACAATCATATCCCGGCAAGGGAAACAATATCAAAAGCAATAACATCCCGACAAGGGAGATATCATTAAAAGCAACAACATCCCGGCAAGGGAGACAATATCATAAACCTCTTCTCTTTTCCACATTTACTACAACTCAATTTGAAACTTGAGCCAATGCTCTATAACGTTCAGTTGCCAATAATACTTCCACAAATCATTTTACAACTTGAGCCAACGCTCTTCAAGGTTCAATTACAAATATTACTTCCACAAGCCTCGTTCAACAATAGAAATCATTACATAAGGCATGAACAATACAGACGGAGTCACATTAATCACAGTATAAAACTCACGGGCATGCTTGACACCAACCTATTGATACTCGTCACCATGCCTATACGTCGTACTCAACATCTAACACATAAAAATAGGACACGACTCCTAATACCTCAAGCTAAGGTTAGACCAAACACTTAACTCGATGTCTCGAACACAATTCAAGCCTCAACTACCTCTTTACCTCTTGATCCCACCACCAATTCGCTTGTATCTAGCCACAAGTTACTTAACTATATCAATAAATGCTAAATGAGTCAATTCTAATGCATGAAAATAGATTTTCTAAAGTTTTCCCCAAAAAGTCAAAAAATCCACCCCGAGCCCACATGGTCAAAACCCGAGGTTCGAACCAAAACCCGACTACCCATTCACCCACAAACTCAAATATATAATTTGTTTTGAAAGCGGACCTCAAATCGAGGTCCAAATCCCAAAAATTCGAAAATCCTAAGTTCTACCTAAAACACCCAATTTCCCCCATGAAAACCCTTGATTTTGAGTTGAAATCTTGTAAAAAGATGGGTTTGATTGAAAGAATGAGTTAGAATTGACTTACAAATGATTTGGAAGAGTAGTTGTCATTGAAAAATCGCCCAAAGGTGTTTAGGTTTTGAAAAGGTTGCAAAAATGGCTGAAAATGCGTCTAAGTCTCAATTAACTGGTCTCTGATGTCGCAATTGCGACAAGGGTTCGCAATTGCGAACCCTTGAGAAACTGATGACTTCGCAAATGCGAAGATTTTGTCGCATTTGCGACACTGAAGGAATCTGGTCCCCTTCGCATTTGTGGGGACCCTTCGCATTTGCAATATCGCATTTGCGATAAATACGTCGCATTTGCGACCAAGGCAGCCCAGGCCATCTTCGCATTTGCGATACAAAATTCGCATTTGCGGGCTTGCATTTGCAATCCTGGCTTCGCAATTGCGAAGCCTGCAGACCTGCAACACACCAGCAATTTCCTAAGGCTAAATTTCACTCCGTGGCCTATCCAAATCTCACCCGAGCCCTCGGGGCTCCAAACCAAACATGCACGCAAGTCCAAAAACATCATGCATCACATGGACTTGCTCGTGCGATCAAATCATCAAAATAACATCGATAATTATGAATTTAGCATCGAAATCAAAGAAAAATCTCATTAACTCTTAAGTTCAAATTTTTAAAAACCGAAGGTCCGATTCACGTCATTTCAAGTCCGTTTCTTACCAAATTTTATAGGCTCAACTTAAAAACCATATAAGACCTGTACCAGACTCCGGAACCAAAATACGGGCCCGATACCATCGAATTCAATTACATTCAAATTTCCAAAAACTCTATGAATTTCAGTTAAACAATTTTCTTCAAAAATTCATTTCTCGGGCTTGGGACCTCGGAATTCAATTCCGGGCATACGCCCAAGTCCCCTATTTTCCTACGGACGCTCCAAGACCGTCAAATCACGGGTCCGGGTCCGTTTACCCACAATGTTGACCGAAGTCACCCTAAATTCATTTTAAAAGCAAAATTCATCATTTTGCACAGATTTTCACATAATGGCTTTCCGAATACACGCCCGAATTGCGCACGCAATTCGAGGTAAGAAAAAAGGAGGTTTTAAGGCCTCGGAACATAGAATTTATTTCAAAAACAAGTGATGACCTTTTGGGTCATCACATTCCCCACCTCTAAAACAACTGTTCGTCCTCGAACGGACATAAGAAGGAAGTACCTGAGTCTGAGAAAAGATGGGGATATCGGCTCCGCATATCGAACTCGGACTCCCAGGTCGATGCCTCAGCAGGCTGACCTCTCCACTGAACACGAACAGAAGGGAAACTCTTCGATCGCAACTTACAAACCTGCCGGTCTAGAATAGGTACCGGCTCCTCCTCATAGGACAAGTCCTTGTCCAACTGGACAGTGCAGAAATCTAACACGTGGGATGGATCGCCGTGATACTTCTGAAGCATGGACACATGAAACACTGGGTGACGGCTGATAAACTCGGCGGAAAAGCAAGTTTGTATGCCACCTCTCCCACTCAATCAAGAATCTCAAACAGGCCAATGAACCTAGGGCTAAGCTTGCCTCTCTACCCAAATCTCATCACGCCCTTCATAGGTGACACCCGAAGCAACACCCACTCGCCGACCATGAATGCCACATCGCGAACCTTACGGTCGGCATAACTCTTTTGCCTGGACTGAGCTGTACGAAGCCTATCCTGAATAATCCTGACCTTGTCCAAAGCATCCTGTACTAGATCCGTACCCAACAACCGAGCCTCTCCCGGCTTAAACCAACCAACCGGCGACCCACGCCGCCTACAATATAAAGCCTCATAGGGAGCCATCTGAATGCTCGACTGGTAACTGTTGTTGTAGGCAAATTCTGCTAAACGCAAAAACTAATCCCACGAGCCTCCAAAGTCAATAATACAAGCTCGGAGCATATCCTCCAAAATCTGAATAGTACGCTCGGACTGCTCGTCCGTCTGAGGATGAAATGTTGTGCTTAACTCAAACCGTGTGCCCAACTCATGCTGAACTGCCCTCCAGAAATGCGAGGTAAATTGCATACCTCGGTCCGTAATGATAGACACGGGCACACCATAAAGGCAAACAATCTCCCGGATATAGATCTCAGCTATCCTCTTAGAAGAATAGGAGACTGCCATAGGAATGAAGTGCGCTGACTTGGTCAGCCTATCAACAATAACCCACACAGCATCGAACTTCCTCTGAGTCCGTGGGAGTCCAACAACAAAGTCCACAGTGATACGCTCCCACTTCCATTCGGGAAGCTCAATCCTTTGAAACAAACCACCAGGTCTCTGATGCTCGTACTTTACCTGCCGACAATTCAAACAGCGAGCCACATACACAACAATATCCTTCTTCATCCTCCTCCACCAATAATGCTGCCGCAAATCCTGAACATCTTAGCGGCGCCCGGATGAATAGAGTACCGTGAACTATGGGCCTCCTCTAGAATCAACTCTCGAAGTCTATCTACATTAGGCACACAAATACGACCCTGCATCCTCAAAACTCCATCATCCCCAACTGTAACCTGCTTGGCACCACCGTGCTGCACCGTGTCCTTTAGGACACACAAATGGGGGTCGTCATATTGTCGATCTCGAATACGCTCCAGTAATGAAGAACGAGCGACTGTGCAAGCTAACACGCGGTTGGGCTCAGAGACATCCAACCTCACGAACTGATTGGCCAAAGCCTGAACATCCAAAGCAAGCGACCTCTCACCGATCGAAATAGACGCAAGACTGCCTATAGTGACTAACTTCCTACTCAAAGCATCGGCCACTACATTGGCCTTCCCCGGATGATATAAGATGGTGATATCATAGTCTTTCAACAACTCTAACCACCTCCTCTGCCTCAAATTTAGTTCCTTCTGCTTGAACAAATACTGCAGACTCTTGTGATCCGTGAACACCTCACATAACACGCCATACAGATAATGCCTCCAAATCTTCAATGCGTGAACAATGGCTGCTAACTCCAAATCATGAATTGGGTAATTCTTCTCATGAATCTTCAACTGTCACGAAGCATAAGCAATGATCTTGCCATCCTGTATCAACACCGCACCAAGTCCAATACGAGATGCATCACAATAAACTGTATATGGCCCTGAACCTGTAGGCTAGACCAACACTGGCACCGTAGTCAAGGCTGTCTTGAGCTTCTGAAAGCTCGCCTCACACTCGTCCGACCACCTGAACTGGGCACCCTTCTAGGTCAAACTGGTCATCGAAGCTGAAATAGATGAGAACCCCTCCACAAACCGACGGTAATAGCCTGCCAAACCCAAGAAACTCCGGATCTCTGTAGCTGATGTGGGTCGAGGCCAGTTCTTGACTGCCTCTATCTTCTTCGGATCTACCTGAATACCCTCTGCTGAAACAACGTGACCGAAGAATGCAACTGAACTCAACCAGAACTCACACTTCGAAAACTTAGCATACACTATCTTTCAGTGTCTGAAAGAACAACTCGAAGATGCTGCTCGTGCTCCTCCTGGCTGCGGTAATAGATCAAAATATCATCAATGAAGACAATCATAAAGGAATCCAAATAAGGCCTGAACACTCGGTTCATCAAATCCATGAATGTTGCTGGGGCATTTGTCAACCCGAATGACATCACCAAGAACTCATAGTGCCCGTACCGAGTGCGGAAAGCTGTCTTAGGGACATCGGATGCCCTAATCCTCAACTGATGGTAGCTAGATCTCAAATCAATCTTCGAAAATACTTTGGCACCCTGAAGCTGATCAAACAAATTATCAATCCTCGGCAATGGATACTTATTCTTGATTGTAACCTTGTTCAACTGCCGGTAACCTATACATATCCTCATCGATCCGTCCTTCTTCTTAACAAACAACACCGGCGCACCCCAAGGCGAGACACTGGTCCTAATAAAGCCCTTATCGAGCAAGTCTTGCAACTACTCCTTCAATTCTTTCAACTCAGGCGGGGCCATATGATACGGCGGAATAGAAATGGGCTGAGTACCTGGAGCCAAATCAATGCAGAAGTCAATATCCCTGTCGGGTGGCATACCCGGTAGGTCTGAAGGGAAAACCTCAGGAATCTCACGAACAACTGGCACAGAATCCATAGAAGGAACCTCAGCACTAGAATCACGAACATATGCCAAATAGGCCAAACACCCCTTCTCAACCATACGCCGATCCTTCATATATGAGATAACACGACGGGTAGAATGACCAGGAGTCCCTCTCCACTCTAAACGAGGCAACCCCGGCAAGGCTAAGGTCACAGTCTTGGCATGACAGTCCAAGATAGCATGGTATGGTGATAACTAGTGCCTCCCCTATATGACGTCAAAATCAACCATATCCAAAAGTAACAAATCTACTCGAGTCTCAAGACCCCCAATCACAACTATAAGCTCCAGTACCGGGATCTGCAGGACGCCTGCAGGACTACCTCGAGTCTCCGAATAGACTGAAGGCAGCAACCGAAAGCTAAGGTCTGTAAGCTCCAGTACCGAGATCTGCACAAAAGAGTACAGAGTGTAGTATCAGCACAACCGACCCCATGTGCTGGTAAGTGCCTAGCCTAACCTCGGCGAAGTAGTGACGAGGGTAGGACCAGACTACCAAATAAACCTGTGCAGTTAAATCATGTACAGCGGAAAATAAAGGCAAAACTTTACAATTAAAGATAGGAAGGGGGAAACATGTTTCGGGGAACAACAAGCAACAACAGAAACTAACAGTTAAATATAAAGACCACCATAACTCAAATATCAATAAAAATCAGGAAATCAAAGACAAGTGCACGGCATCACCCTTCGTGCTTTTACTCTCGCCCTCACCAAAAATCAATAAAATCAGCACGACATCAACCTTCGTGCTTTTACCTCACATAATCATGGCACGGAATGATCCTTCGTGCATTATCACACATATAAAGGCACGAAATTATACATCTGCGGAACGGCATCACCCTTCGTGCTTTAACACTCTCTCACAAATATCATGCACGGCATCACCCTCCGTGCTTTAACACTCTTCCTCACCCATGTGACAATCACAAAGCAATAAGGGCAGAGGAATCAATAGAATGACAATAAAATCCCGGCAAGGGAACAATAGTACGGCAATCAATACCCTGCAAGGGAAACAATATCAAAAGCAAAAACATCCTGGCAAGGGAGATATCATTAAAAGCAACAACATCTCGGCAAGGGAGACAATATCATAAACCTCTTCTCTTTTCCACATTTATTTCACAACTCAATTCGCAACTTGAGCCAATGCTCTATAACGTTCAATTGCCAATATACTTCCACAAATCATTTTACAACTTGAGCTAACGCTCTTCAAGGTTTAGTTACCAATATTACTTGCACAAGCCTCGTTCAACATTAGAAATCATCACACAAGGCATGAACAATACAAACGGAGTCACATTAATCATAGTATAAGACTCACGGGCATGCTTGACACCAACGTATAGATACTCGTCACCATGCCTATACGTCGTACTCAACATCTAACACATAGCAAATAGGACACGACTCCTAATCTCTCAAGCTAAGGTTAGACCAAACACTTACCTCGATGCCTCGAACACAATTCAAGCCTCAACTACCGCTTTACCTCTTGATCCCACCATCAATTCGCTTGTATCTAGCCACAAGTCACTTAACTATATCAATAAATGCTAAATGAATCAATTATAATGTATGAAAATAGATTTTCTAAAGTTTTTCCCAAAAAGTCAAAAAATCAACCCCGGGCCCACATGGTCAAAACCCGAGTTCGAACCAAAACCCGACTACCCATTCACCCACGAACTAGAATATATAATTTGTTTTAAAATCGAACCTCAAATCGAGGTCCAGATCTCCAAAATTCGAAAATCCTAAGTTCTACCCAAAACACCAAATTTCCCCCATGAAAACCCTTGATTTTGAGTTGAAATCATGTAAAAAGATGGATTAGATTGAAAGAATGAGTTAGAATTGACGTACAAATAATTTGGAAGAGTAGTTGTCTTTAAAAAATCGCCCAAAGGTGTTTAGGTTTTGAAAAGGTTGTAAAAATGGCTGAAAATGCGTCTAAGTCTCAATTAACTGGTCTCTGATATCGCAATTGCGACCAGGGTTCGCAATTGCGAACCCCTCAGAAACTGATGACTTCGCAAATGCGAAGATTTTGTCGCATTTGCGATACTGAAGCAATCCGGTCCCCTTCTCGTTTGCGAGGGACCCTTCGCATTTGCGATAAATACGTCGCATTTGCGACCAAGGTAGCCCAGGCCATCTTCGCATTTGCGATACAAATTTCGCATTGGCGGGCTCGCATTTGCGAGCCTGGCTTCGCAATTGCGAAGCCTACAGACCTGCAACACACCAGCAATTTCCTAAGGCTAAATTTCACTCCGTGGACTATCCAAAACTCACCCGAGCCCTCGGGGCTCCAAACCAAACATGCACGCAAGTCCAAAAACATCACACGGACTTGCTCGTGCGATAAAATCATCAAAATAACATCAATAACTATGAATTTAGCATCAAAATCAAAGA
This sequence comes from Nicotiana attenuata, assembly GCF_001879085.1. NCBI lineage: Eukaryota > Viridiplantae > Streptophyta > Magnoliopsida > Solanales > Solanaceae > Nicotiana > Nicotiana attenuata. Next base: position 79,021 of record NW_017674464.1, read on the forward strand.
AAAATCTCATGAACTCTTAAGTTCAAATTTTAACAACCGAAGGTCCGATTCACGTCATTTCAAGTCCGTTTCTTACAAAATTTTACAGGCTCAACTTAAATACCATATAAGACATGTTTCGTGCTCCGGAACCAAAATACGGGCCCGATACCATCGAATTCAATTACATTCAAATTTCCAAAAACTCTAAGAATTTCAGTTAAACAATTTTCTTGTAAAATTCATTTCTCGGGCTTGGGACCTCGGAATTCAATTTCGGGCATACGCCTAAGTCCCATATTTTCCTACGGACCCTCCGGGACCGTCAAATCACGGGTCCGAGTCCGTTTACCCAAAATGTTGACCGAAGTCAACCTAAATTCATTTTAAAAGCAAAATTTATCATATTTCACAAATTTTCACATAATGGCTTTTCAGATACACGCCCGGACTGCGCATGCAATTCGACGTGAGACAAAAAGGAGGTTTTAAGGCCTCGGAACACAGAATTTATTTCTAAAACAAGTGATGACCTTTTGGGTCATCATAATACCGAGTCCTGAAGGCAGTCTCCGGGATATCTGGCTCCCGAATCTTTAACTGATGATAGCCTGCACGCAAGTCAATCTTAGAAAACACACGAGCACCCTGTAACTGATCAAACAGGTCATCAATATGAGGCAAAGGATAACGGTTCTTCACTATGACCTTGTTCAACTGGCGATAATCAGTACACATACGCATAGAACCATCCTTCTTCTTCACAAACAAGACAGGAGCACCCCAAGGTGATACACTGGACCGAATGAAACCCTTATCAAGAAATTCCTGTAACTGCTCCTTCAACTCCTGCAACTTAGGAGGAGCCATACGGTACGGAGGAATATAAATGGGCTGAGTGTCCTGCAACAGATCAATGCCAAAATCAATATCTCTATCGGGCGGCATGCCCGGAAGATCAGCTAGAAACACATCAGAGAAATCTTGAACTACTGAGACGGAATCAACTGTAGGGGTGTCAATACTGACATCTCTCACATAAGTTAGATACGTGTCACACCCCTTCTCAACCATACGCTGAGCCTTAAGGAACGAGATAACCCTACTAGAAGTACGATCTAAGGTACCCATCCACTCTACTCGCGGTACACCTGGCATAGCCAACATCACGATTTTCGCATGACAATCAAGAATAGCATAATGGGGCAACAACCAGTCCATGCCCAGAATAACATCAAAGTCTACCATGCTGAGCAATAACAAATCGGCTCTGGTCTCAAAACCACTAAGAGCAATCAAACACGACCGATAAACGCGGTACACAGCAAGAGAATCTCCAATAGGAGTAGAAACATAAACAGGAGAACTCAAAGAATCCCGAGGTACGCCCAAATGTGGGGAAAAATAAGAGGACACATAAGAATAAGTGGATCCTGGATCGAATAAAACCGATGCATCCCAATGACAAACCAGGATAATACCTGTGATGATAGAATCGGAGGCGACAACCTCAGTACAGGCAGGAAGGGCATAATATCTGGCTTGGCCACCCCCTCTAGGGCGACCTCTACCTCCCCGACCTCCACCTCTAGCTGGCTGAGCAGGTGGGGTAGCAACTGGTGCTGTGATCATAGCCTGAGAACTCTTCGGGGCGCGCTGTGGCTGAGAAGTCTGTGGAGGTGCACCCCTCCCAAGTCTAGGGAAATCCCTCACCACCTGGCGTGTGTCACCACACTCAAAACAAGCTCTGGGAGAACGTGGTCGCTGTGACTAGCTCGAACCAGGTCTGCTGGACTGACCACTGGAAGCACCTCGTGCAGGAGGCGCACTGGATAATAGAGGTGCATAATAAGGCTCCAGAGGCCTAGGAGGAGCTGGAATACCACTGGCTGCTGGAAGAGCTGAATGAACGGGGCAACTTATATAACCCATACCATGATGAGCTGAAGCTGGGGCACGGGTACCGGAATAATGGCCCGACTCTCGAGACCTCTTGGCCTCCCTCTCCTCTCTATCCCGGGCATGCATACCCTCTACTCTCCTACCAATGCTCATCGCCTGCTGATTAGAAATATCCATCTCCAACTCCCGAGCCATACTAGACCTGATACTGTTAATGAGCCCCTCAAAAAACTGGCAAACCTTCTCGCGAACAGTAGAAACCAAAGCTGGTGCATGTCTAGCCAAGTCAGTGAAACAGACAGCATACTCCGAGACAGTCATAGTGCCCTGGCGCTAATGCTCTAACTCTGCGCGCAATGCATCTTTGAGGCTCTAGGGAATATACTCTCTCGTGAACATATCTAAAAACTAAGTCCAAGTCAGGGAAGCTGCCTCATCCGGACTGTCTAACTCATAAGCACGCCACTACTAATAGGCGGCTCCTCGAAGCTGGAAGGTGGTGAAGGAAACCCCGCTCGATCCTGATATACCCATGTTATGAAGGATACGGTAGCAGCCCTCTAGAAATTCTAGAGCATCATCTGATGCTAGTCCACTGAATATAGGAGGCTGATACTTCTTGAACCTCTCAAGCCTCTTCTGTTCCTCCTCTGAAGCTACTACCCTCTCCTTGGGCTGAGCTGGGGCTACAGGCTGTGCTGGTATAATCTCTGGGACATGCTCAACATGCACTCGCTGCTCAGGAGTGCGGGTGGCGGGAGTATGCGCTCCTTCCCCGGCCTAGGATGTGGCTGCAGCAAGGGGAAGCAACCCTGCCTGGGGTAGAGTGGTGTACATACTCATAAACTGCGCAAGAGTCTCCTGCAGAGCTAGAGTAGTAGTAGCAGTAGGCGTGACAGGTGCATGGGCTCCAGCTGGAATTACTGGTGGCTCCTCTATAGCAGCTCGCGCAGGTGCTCTAGCTGCATCGCGTGCGCGTCATCGGCCCCTACCCCGGCCCTGACCTCTGATGGCTCTCGTAGGGGGCGCGGGTGTCAGGTCACCTCCAGTGGCACGTGTCCTCACCATTTGTGAGAGAATAGAAGACAGAAGTTTAGAATTTTGATACCAAAAATCTCGCACGACATGGAATTCAAATGAAGAGAAATTTTCTTAACAGTTACATAGCCTCTCGTAGATAAGTACGGACATCTCCGTACCGATCCACGAGACTCTAATAAACCGGCTCGTGATTCATGACTCCTATGAACCTAGAGCTCTGATACCAACTTCTCACGACCCCAGTTCGCCCTCCGTGAACATGTCGTGATGGCACCTAGTCCCTACGACTAGGTAAGACTAACAATTTCGGAAGAAAGAAACATATGCGGAAAAACGACTATAAAACTGAAGAAAACAAATATAAAAGTGATTAAGATGCCGCTTGGCATATACAATACAAGATCTCAAAATCGAACAACTCCTAAAGCTCGGAATCCCATGAATCACAAGCCATGAATACGACTAAATGCTCTAACTCCGGAATATCTAAATCAAAAGAAAATACAGAAGGGCTATCACTACAAGGGAGAATGGAAAGGGACTCCTCGGTCTACGGGCGCGGTAGATATACCTCGAAGTCTCTGGAGAATCGCCTCACCACAAGGGTAGTAGGGTTGAGTCGAAGTACCTGGATCTGCACACTAAAAATATGTGCAGGAAAGGGCATGAGTACACTACAGCGGTACCCAGTAAGTGCCAAGCCAAACCTCGGTCGAGTAGTAACGAGGAAGGTCAGGACCCTACCAGTCATATAAAATAATATATAAGGAAAAGAAACAGTATTTAAGTAACACAGGGTAATAAGAGTAGCAACTACTACAACAGAGACAAAATAATCACAGAAGGAATACAGTTCAACACAGAAATAACAGCTGGGGATATCCCAGGATACCGTCCTGTAGTCCCAAATATAAAAACCCAGTGGATCTCCCGGGTGTCGTCCCGTTGTCCAACTCATAATGCATAGGGGATCTCCCGAAATACCACATCCGTGGTTCCAAATGTAAATACTCAGTACTGGGGAATCTACCGGGTGTAGTCCCGTAGTCCCAATGTAAAAGTGCAGGGGGATCTCCCGGAATACCACATCCGTAGTCCCAAATAAAACAAGCAAGGGTGATCTCCCGGGATATCGCCCGTAGTCCCAAAATAAACACACATCAGCAATACGAAGAATATTCATTTCAATCAAATTTATAACAAGGTAAAACATGTATTTCTAGCCTAGCATGCTGCACAGAATTCAATAAGGCAGTTTGGGCAAGCAAAGCAGTTAAGTCACTTGGACATGCTTTCCTAAGCTAACAGTAGGCTTAAATTACAACTAGTAAAAACAGGGGAGAAAACGAAATTATAGTTTCTTGATGAAAACAGGATTTTCAACAATTAGCACATGTACGCACTCGTTACCTCACGTACAAGGCATTTCATATATCACAGTACCAATTCCTAAGGGAAGTTCCCCCACACAAGGTTAGGAAAGCCACTTACCTCGAACTTCCACGGCCAACTCAAGCCTCGAACACCGCTTTTCCTTTAGAATTCGCCTCCAATTTACTTTTATCTAACCCAAATTAATTTAACAACATCAATAAATGCTAAAGAATTCAATCCCAATGCTAAATTATAGGTTTTCTATCATTTTCCTCAAAAAGTTGAAAATCGACCCCGGGCCCGCTTGGTCAAAACCTAAGGTTCGAACCAAAGTCCGATTACCCATTCACCCCCGAGCCCGGATATACAATTGGTTTTGGAATCTGACCTCAATTTGAGGTCTAAATCCCCAAATTTTGATATTCTTAAGTTCTACCCAAAATACCGATTTCCACCATGAAAACCCTAGATTCTAGGATGAAATCTTGTAAAAAGAAGTTAAGGAGTGAAAGAAATATGTTTAAAATCACTTACTTGTGTTTTGGAGAAGAAGGAGTGTTTGAAAAAATCGCCTCTTATGTTTTAGGGTTTTTTTAAAAAAAATAAAAAATGGCTGAAAAGTCTCGATATATATACCCCTTTCAGATCCTCACCGCTGACAGCAGAAAAGGGACCGCGGCCGCGGAGCTCCACCGCAGCCGCGGAGCTCCACTGCGGACCGCGAAATATCGAGCGCGGCCGCGAAGATATTTCCTTGCTCACCGCTGACCGCGAAAACCCCACCGCGATCGCAAAGACCCCACCACGGTCGCGAAGATTTATCGCGGACCGCGAAGCTCATTTCAGAGACCTGCAACTTCTCTGAACATGCAACAGTTATTTTCTAAGTCTTAATTCACTCTGTGGCCTATCTAAAACTCACCCGAGCCCTCGGGGCTCCAAACCAAACATGCACACTAACTTAAAAAATATTATACGGACTTGCTCGCGCGATTAGATCGCCAAAATAACACCTCGAACTACCAGTTTAGCATCAAAATCAAAGAAAAATCTCAAGAACTCTTAAGTTTCAAATTTCACAACCGAGTGTCCGATTCACGTCATATGAAGTCCGTTTCTTACCAAATTTTACAGGCACAACTTAAATACCATATAAGACCTGTACCGGGCTCCGGAACCAAAATACGGGCCCCCGATAACATCAAATTCAAACACATTTAAGTTTCCAAAAACTCTTAAAATTTTAGTTAAACAATTTTCTTCAAAAATTCATTTCTCGGGCTTGGAACCTCGGAATTCAATTCCGGGCATACACCCAAGTCCCATATTTTTCTAAGGGCCCTCCGGGACCGTCAAATCACGGGTCCGGGTCCGTTTCCCCAAAATGTTGACCGAAGTCAACTTAAATTCAATTTTGATGGGAAATTTAGCATTTTTATCAAATTTTCACATAAAAGCGTTCCGAATATACGCCCGGACCATGCACGCGAATCATGGCGAGATAAAAGGAGGTTTTTTTTAAGACCTCGGAACACAGAATTGACTTTTAAATTAAGTGATGACCTTTTGGGTTATCACACAAAGAGTATATATAGAGAAAAATTGGTATGACGTGAAAGTTCTTTTTAAAATGTAAACAAATTATTTCAAAAAAACTCTTTACTTTTTCTTAATTCAAAGATAATAAAAAGAAAAGATATATTTGAACATTAGTAGAGAGTTTTAAAATTATTATAATAGAAGTTATATCATGGATAAACTCAAAAAATCGAAATATTATGGAATATTTACATAATATCCGGCCAAATTTATTGTTTACTTTTTATAGCTAATATAAATAGATGGTATACCGATAACACACGATTATACACATATCATATATGAATTATGTATAAATTACACATCATTCAATTTTTTAATTTAAGTGGTCGGGTGAGCACCTATTTAGGCTGATTAGATAAAGCCAAAAGAAAATTATGAAATAATTTCAACCAAAGACTAAAAATATAATTAAAGTTCATATGTAGAAAATTTTTATTAAAACTCATCCTTTTATAGTGAAATAAATTAATTTTTTGTAACAAAAGAAATAATAACATAAAAAATAAGATAAAAGAAAATAAATATTGAAAAAAATGTTAGAAAGATCTAAAAACGAGAAATAAAAGATGAACAAATTTCTTCTTATGTTTCATCTTTGTTGAGTATAAAAAATTTGAAAGTTAATCTCATCGATTTCAAATATATTTTTTTTCAACTCAAATACATAGATTATAAGATAAGGATATCTTTGAATATTTTTTTTAATTTACATTATGTGTCGTTTTTAATATATTACTATTAATAACAAACTGATATGATATTAGAATTTGTATTGGAATGCAATTTGAGTAGTTTGCATTCAGGTTAAGCCAAGTATGGTGTCGAAAAATAAACTACTTGACAATTTTTAAGACAATATATGCAATGTTTTATAATAATAATCAACTAATTTAACATTTATTGATTCAAAGAACAAATTTTTTGTATATATAGTGTAACGACCCGACTGGTCGTTTTGCTGCTTTTACTGATTTATGACTTGCGAGGATGGTTGGTTCGGGAATTGGAAGAGTTTGGGTTGAAATCGAAACACTTGGTTCCTTAAGGTTGGCCTAAAAGGCCAAGTTTGACTTCGGTCAACGTTTTGAGCAAACGACCTCGGAATCCGAATTTGAGGATTCCAACAGGTTCGTATGATGATTTCGAACTTGGGCGTATGTTCGGATCGGGTTTTGGATGACCCGAGAGCGTTTTCGTGCCTAGTAGTGAAAGTTGATTCCTTTTTCTTGAGCAAACAGGAAATATATATATATATATATATATATATATATATATTAATAACTAAGGAACGTCTAGTACATGATTAACAAAAGATGCGTCACGAAGGACGCATTGGTTCCCTAAGCTTGCTAACAGTTGGCAAGCTTCATTGCATAGTAGCTTTTCATGAGTAGTAGTTTCTAGTCTATCACTTTCCACAAAATCTATTACACCACTAGGTGGTACGACAAAATTTTTTTTACTGATCTTCTGATCATTACTTCTTCCAGCTGCTCCAAAAGCTTGGTTATCCTTTCCTAGGCTCCTTTTTGCTAGTTGATGAGCAATCCTATTCCCCTGCCTGAAAGTGTGTTGGAGAGTAACCTTCTGCTGGTGCATTAACGACCTGCAATCATTAACAATTTTATTAAATAATACGTTACCCGCCTGTAAAGCCTGGATTACCTCTGAGCAATCTGTCTCTATTTCAAGTGGGAAGAGTTTCCACTCCTTTGTTGTCCTTAGACCTTCTCGTAGAGCTTTCAATTCTGCTGCTAGTGAGCCATTTGCATGGGTTGATTTTGTATAACCAACCACCCAATTACCACTTGCATTTCTGAAAACACCACCTACACCACAATTTTGGTTATAGCTGTGAAACTGGCATCAACATTCAGTTTGAACCATCCCCTAGGAGGTTTGTGCCAATTTATTTTTATTAGTAATTTGGGAGGGTGTATAGAGATTTTTTCCGTGAGAAATTTATATTCTATGGCCCTCTGCATGATTTGGGTACCATTAATCAGGTTGGTAGTGTTATTGTGGTTATTGTTGTTTCTATTAACCCAAATGTGCCAAATGATAAAGGAAAAAAGGGTGTTCCAATTTAGAAAAGCATGATTAAGAGGGTAGTTAACGTCCTTTATTTGGATAAGCCAGTGTTTCCCATTTTGGTTGATGTGGTGGGGTTTTATAAGGTCGTCCCAAAATTTGTTGACAGCTTTGCATTCTAGGAAGATATGCTTAATAGATTCTTCATTAGGACTCTTACAGATGGGACAGTTAGGGTCAATGTTTAGCCCAATCTGTGAAAGGTTTCTGCAAGGGATTCGATTGTGAAGGCATTGCCATAGGAAGAATTTGATTTTACTGGGAAAGTCTAATTTCTAAATCCAGTCAAAATCTAGGTTAGTGTTATTAGGAGATTCCAGAAGCGTATAACAAGATTTGGTAGTAAAAATCCCCTTAGTGGTGAGAGACCAAATAGGTAAGTCAATTGAGGGACCCTTATGACGGATTTTTACTTTAGTGATACTTGCTATTAATCCCGGAGGAAGGGGAAGGGATAAACTGTCTAAATTCCAATTGGAGCCGTCAAAGATATCTCTGATTTTAGTTAAGGTATCCTTAGCGGAAGGGGGGCCTATTACATGATTCCTTAGGTTACCAAAATTTGGGATCCAATTTGTCTCCCAGAGGTTAAGATTGGATTGAATGTGTGGGTACCATATGATGCCCTTTGAACAAATTTCCCAACCTTTGCAAATACTTTTCCAAACGAAGCAAGATCTGTTTAGAGAGGAACTATTACAATAGTAAGAGATGATAAACTTGGCCCAAGGGATTAAAGTATTTGTAAGAAGTCTCCAACTTAGGCTAGCTAGGGTGCATAGATTCTTATTAAGAGCATTGTGGATGCCTAAGCCACCATTTGGTTTGGGTTGGCATATGGTAGGCCAGTTGACCATGTGAATTTTCCTTTTTTCTATAGAGCTACCCCATATGAAGTCTCTTTGGACTTTATCAATCTCTTTTAGGGTTTTTCTGGGAAGGAGGGTGTATTGCATGTAGTGGTTGGGAATAGAGTTTAGGCACGATGTTGCAAGGGTTGTTCTTCCTGCCAAACTAAAGAATTTCATTTTCCAAGAGGCAAGTTTAGTTCTCATCTTATCGATTAGGAATTGATAGTCCCTAGGTTTTGGGCTATGGTGTAAAATAGGAAAACCTAGGTATGAGCCAAAATTGTTACTTCTCTTGATACCTAACGTAGTGGTAATATCTCTGATAATTGAATGATCACAATTTTTGGAGAGTAGTAACTTTGATTTAGTAGTGTTGATTCTTTGATCTGAGAGAGAACAAAATAGGTCAAGACCGTTTTTAATGGCTTGACATGATTTAGCATTTGCTCTAGCCATTAGAGTAAGGTCGTCAGCAAATAATAAATGAGAGATTTTTGGACATTTGTATCCTAAGGATATAGGATCCCAATTCTTGATGTCCACTTGATGTTCTATATATCTAGTGAGCATTTCTAGGCAGAGGATAAAGATATAGGGGGAGATGGGGTCTCCTTGTCTAATTCCTCTACTTGGTTGAAAATAATTAGTAATAGATCCGTTGACTAATATTGCTATATTACTTGTTGAAATGCAACTCAGTAATAATTTGAAAAATTTTGGTGGGAATTTGAAGTAATCAAGGGTATGGCGAACGAAGGACCATTCTAAACGATCAAAAGCCTTTTCTAAATCGATTTTAAGAATCATATGGCCCTGCTTGCCTTTCAGTTTGTTAAACTTAGAAACTAGTTCCTGGATGATGATAGCATTATCAGACGCCCTTCTATTTCTCATAAAACTAGCCTGATATGGACTGATCAATTAATCTAGGTAAGGTTTAAGACGGTTGGCTAGAATCTTAATGATTAGTTTATAGATGGTATTGCATAATCCAATAGGTCTGAAATGTTTAATATTGTTGGCATTGTAGATTTTGGGAATGAGGCAGAGAAAAGTTTTGTTAATTTCCGAAGGGATTTTCTGATTGTTAAAAATGTCACGACAAAGATTGCTAACTGATTGTCCTATGTGATACCAATACTTTTGGAAAAAGAAGGGGTGCAAACCATCTGGACCAGGAGACTTAAAAGGTTTGAACGAGAAGACAGCTCTTTTAATTTCATTGTCTAGAAGGGGGTATCTAGATTGTCTAGGTTAATCTTGTTACTACCAAATTGGGGATTTAGGGGGTTAGCCAAGTTAGAATAGAAGTGGGATGAAGTAAATGTAGAGGTAAACTAATTTTGAACATGCGATATAATTTGGTTATGGTCATTTATCCATTCACCCGCGTCATTTTTGAAGAAATTAATTTTGTTTCTTCTTTTCCTATTGGTGGCTGAGACATGGAAGAATTTCGTATTAGCGTCTCCATCATTTAGCCACAGGATCCTAGACCTAAGTTTCCAATAATCTTTCTCTATTTTTAGAATATCATTGAACTCGTTTTGAAGGTCTAATTCTAAATTTCAAAGGAAAGAGCTGGTAGAATAACTATTGGAAGATTGGATACCTTGTAGTCTGGCTAGCAATTTTTTCTTCCTTCCCATAATATTACCAAAAGTGCTATCTTTCCAAGGTTTTAACTTATCCATAAAATTATGACTAGCTTTGAAGTAATCACTATCATTCAAGTTATTTTTTACAATTGTCTGGAACTCCGGATGCTTACACCAGAAGGTTTCTAGTCTAAATGGAACTTTATGGGGAGACCTATTTCTTACACAAGAAATTATGGTAAGTTTCTTCCACTCAAATTTGGTTAAATCCCATAATTATGTCTTGATTCTTATCATTTAGTTTGGGAACTTGGGGTGAAATTTGAGAAAATGGAAGAAGGTTTGGAGAGTTGATTTTGGGGATTTGGATGGCCATTTGATGTCGGATTTTGGTGAATTTGATATGGGTAGACTCGTGAGTGAATGGGTTTTCCAGTTTTGTAATTTTTATCGGATTCTGAGACGTAGGCCCGGGGGCCGGGTTTGAGCCAATTTCGGGATTTTTGAGTTAATTTGATTATTTTCGCTTGGGCTTTGTTCCTTTAGCGTATATTGATGATAATATACTGATTTTGGTTAGATTTGGAGCATTTGGAGGCCGGTTCGAGAGGCAAAGGCATCGCGGGCTAGAGTTTGGACCGATTTGAGGTAAGTAATGATTGTAAATGTTGTCATGAGGGTATGAAACCCCGAATTTCACATCGTTGTGCTATTTTTAGGTGACGCACACGCTAGGTGACGAGCGTGGGGTCGTGCACCGTTGGGTATTGTGACCTAGTCCGTCCCGTACGATAACTAAGTCGCGTATTTACTAGGAAACTATTTGATATTGTTATATTTTGGAAAGTATTATTGTGTTTGGGGCTAAATGCCGTGTCTGGGCCTTGTGTCGATTGTTTGGACCCTTAGGGGCTTTTATTATTGATTTCCTCACTGTTTTTGGTTTGATATTTACACTAAGTCTTGCTATGTTCTTACTGTTTTCATAATTTCGCTTTATTCACTCCTCTTGATTTCAAAAATGATATTTTTAGCCGTGTACTTGTTTTACTGGCAGCCCGAGGGGCTTGAGTGAGTTTTGACTGAATGAGGCCGAGGGCCTGTGTTGTGAGGATGTTATGGGATCGGGCTGCACGCCACAACATGTGGTACTGATTTGTGATACATGAGAGGCCGAGGGCCTGGTTTATTATGCCACGAGGTGGCTTGTGATTGATATGAGGCCGAAATCCTATTTGATTATGCCACAAGATGTCTTGTTATTGCGCTTGGGCCGTAAGGGGCCCCTCCCGAAGTCTGTACACCCCCAGTGAGCGCGGGTACCCAGTGGGAGTTATGTGTTGTAGCCCGAGGGGCTGTTGTTGTTTCATATTGAAGCCCGAGGGGATGTTCTTGATCTATGTTGCCCGAGGGGTGGTTCTTGATTCATGTTATGCCCGAGGGGATGATTACGAGTGATTGTGAGGTAGCCCGAGGGGCTGGTTCTGTTGATATTATGCCCGAGGGGAGGTTTATGGTACATGTTTTGCCGGAGGGGCTGTTTACGTTTCTATCATTTTTACACACTGTTTTTATCACTCGTTTGAAACCATTGGAAGATGTTTTAAAAAGGAAAGGGTTTTTACTGAAACTGAGTTTGATTTACGAAATAAATGATTTATGTACTGTATTGGAAATGTACTGTATTTGCTGTAGCGTTATGATGTGGCTTACGTGTTTTCTTACTGCTCAGCTTTCATTTACTTTTATTACTTACTGAGTTGGCGTACTCACATTACTCCCTGCACCTTGTGTGCAGATTCAGGTATTTCTGAACCCGGTAGTGGGTGTTGATTGCTCAGTGGTAGAGTCATTCGAGTTAGCAAGGTAGCTGCCCGACGTTCGCAGCATTGCTTCTCCCTCTTGTCTTCCTTAGACTGTATTTAGTACATTTTTAGACTCTTAGTTGTATTCAGACCTTAGTAGATGCTCATGACTTGTGACACCCCGATGTCGGGCTTGTGTATTTATTCCGCACTGTTCATTTAGACTTATATTATGAGATATCTGATTAATTAAAGGCTTAAAAATGATTGTTATTGATTAAAGGGTTGAATGCGGGAGTTGTGTCGGCTGACCTAGTTTCACGATAGGCGCCATCATGACCGGGTAGGTTTTAGGATCGTGACAAGTTGGTATTAGAGCCAGGTTACATAGGTCTCACGAGTCATGAGCAGCTTTAGTAGAGTCTCGCAGATCGGTACGGAGACGTCTGTATTTATCCTCGGGAGGCTGCAGAACTTTTAGGAAATCCCACATTCTTGAACTCTTATCGTGCGACATTGGTTCAGCTTGAAATGTAACTCTTTGAACTCTTTCCACGCGTTCGTATGCGCACATGAGCGCTCGGTATCAGCTGTGCATCGACGGCTTGTGATTCCCTGATCGAGGGGCGAGATGTGATCTGTGTGTGTTGATGTTGGGCCAGTCTGGAAGACTTGAGGCCGGATTTTGCCTATTGCTTGAGCCCTGAGCTGTTGATTGTGCGAGCGCATGTTTCTGGATCTATATGTTCGATTGTGTCCCTATTAAGGGCAGTGATGACTGGATAGTTACGTGATGAGTGTGATGTGACTGTGAGATGTGTTCATATGAATTGAAGGAGACGAGAAGGGTCTGCTTTGGGGCAGCAAGAACTATTTGGTGTTTGATTTCCATCGTGATTTGATGTATAGCCCCGAGTTGTGGGTGTGATGAAGGATCTTTTCATGTTGCCTAGTTGGGAAGTGAAGTAGATTTCACGTTGTGATATGAGTTCAAACTCAGGAAGATTAAATGACTGTGTAATGTTTTTGACGGTGGAAGGGTATAAAGAGATGTTAGTTTGAGGCGAAGCAGGTGGGTTATCTCCTGCGAAGTGTTCTGAAGTTTGTGTGATCCTTATGTTGTTGTTGGAAGATCTCCTTTACCAATAAAATATATGTGATGCAATTTAAATTTGGGGTTGCTTAAGAGAGTGGGCCTGACTGTTCGAGGGTGAACGCGAGATTTGCAGAAGATTTGAAGTACTAGATGGTCTGTGTTGCACGAGCTTATGAAGGATTGAGTTTAATCTTGCTATGGTATTATGGCAGTAATTGAGTATATGCATTCTGAGTTATTCTGTGTTTTGATCTATGGCTTTGAGCCTAGTGGGGGAGTCTACTATTGATTAGTTGATTGCAGGGTTATGTGCTATGTTGGTTCCAGTTTGAGGCGTATTGGTGAATTAGTTATGGCTTACGGAGGTTGAGACCGAGGATGGCTCGAGTGAAGGAAATCTTAATAAAGGTTATGTTATGCTTTATGGGTGTATGAGAATCGTGGAACGACTTGATTTGTTATCAGTAAAGGATGTGTGGTGCATAGATCATGAAGTTGCCTGGTTGTGTTAAGGTGAGGTTACACTCTGCGGTGTTGGAATGCTACTGGAGCACAGGTCGTCCGGTCCGTTGATCGGTCCAATTGCGATTTGAGTAGAGTGTATGACTCTTGAGATTGTTCTAATAGGTTCAAGATTTTTACATGTAATAATTTGAGATTTCGAGTTGTATATTTGGCTAGAAACTGAGGTTTGCATTGGAGGGTGTCAAGACTCGTGGTATTTTTATATCATTATGGGATCTTATATATCAGTATCGGGAAGGTAAAGGTAATGGCTTTGGATTCGCAGGAAGTCCCTTCAGGGTAGGTATTTTAAATGTGGTGCTTTTGGGAATGGTTAAGAGACGGCTTATGAGCCTTAGAAGGTGTGGTTTTATGCTTGGGTCTTGTGTGTGAGTTTGGGTTGAGGAATTGTGGTGTTATAGCAAGAAGGAGTATGAAGTTGAAGGTAAGTCAGGAGGAAACTTGGATAGATGGGATAGCTTGGTAGTAGGCCGGATCGGCATGGTAAGGATATGACTAGTTCTTTGGGTGCTTACGAGGTAATGAGTTTCTACAGGTGTTTCGCGGCAATGCTCTTGGGTTGTGTTTTTGTGACTTGCGTAGCTTGATTGAGTTAGAAGGATTCAGCCCTGACGGTTTAGTTTTGTGCAAATGGAATTCGGAGAATTCTTGATGGTTTCTACTACGGTGAGAGAGGTATATTCCTACTGGTGTGAGGAGCATGTGATGACTAGTGATTTTCTTCTAGATGGGATCAAATGGAAAGTTCTCGGCTAGTTGAGTGCCTAGTGTTGTGGCTCGGAATTGATATGAAGTTCTCATGGTTATCCTAGGATGGTATGGTATATGTGGTATGTTTTGTAGGACTGAGATTTGTATGTGTAAGGTCACGGTTCAGTTCTGAAAGGAAGGTCACAAATTCTTTTAGCATCATGGACAGTTTCAGATGACTAGATAAATGAGATCACTGATTGGTGTGGCTGAAGAGGGTATACATTTTAGAAAGTGTGAGGTGTTTGAGTTAAGGATACTTCATTAGTATTGCGGCACTCTCGTGTTTGATCGACTGCTGATATTCGAGTGGCTTGGTGGCACAAAAGAATTTTAGGAGTATCCCTCGCAGAGTGATTGGGTATTAGAGGTGTGTTGTGAATTCGGACGGTGGATTTGGGATCGGATATGGTGATTCGTGTGCTATGTGGATTTGGAGACTGAGACTTCTCATAAGCGAGATTATGTTGTGGTTGTGGGTCGCGTGTATCGGCCTTGTGTGGTGACTATCGGGGTTTGGAGATCCGAGTGGATCCTTTGTTGCTTAGTATGTTAGATCTTGATGTGATATTGAGTATGGATTGGTGGTCTCCGTGTCGTGTTATTCTGGATTATTGCGCTAAGACGGCAACGTTGGCTGTGCTGGGGATGCCATGGATTGAGTGGCGAGGTTCGATGGTTTATGTTCTCAGTAAGGTGATTTCTTTTTGAAGATCCAGCGAATGATTGGGAAGGAGTTTCTTCCTTGTTTGGCCTTTGTGAGGGACGTCAGTGCAGAGACTCCTACCATTGATTTAGTTCCGATGGTGAAGGATTTTTTTTCGGATGGGTTTCCTGCTGCTGGGCATGCCGCCGGGCAGGGTTGTTGGTTTCGGTATTGATTTGGGGCCGGGCATCGTATCGTATGGCACAGGCGGAGTTAAAGGAGTTGAAGGAGCAGCTTCCGGGACTCCTTGATAAGGGGTTCATTGATAGACCAATATGGATGTGTGTTTTGCATCGGGCCGGCTTTGTTGACTCCGAGTTGCTATTGTTGAGGGGTGTGCTGATTCGATTTTTTTTTAGATTATTAGTGTTCTAGGGTAATCTATGAGTTACGTTTCTGTGTTGCAGGGAGTTATGATTTGTTGGTTATATGCACATATGGTGCGGTTCCATTTGGGATTTATAGCAGAATTTGAGTGAGACTAATATTTGAGGGTTGCATGATTGATTGCGTATTGGTTATGTCCTTTCGGGTTGTGTGGAGTTATGTCATTCGCTTCTCTGCGGTTATGGTAATGCACTCTGGGTCCTTGGTGCTAAATTCCGAATGGTTATGGATTTTGAGCAGGGTGGCTCGAGGTGTATAATGCAGACCAATGTTTGGATAGGACCGCGTTGTAGCGGAGTTATGTGGATGTATGACCCTTCGGGTTAGGTTCGTGCGTTCTGGTTCTATGAGGTGTGATGGGTTCTTAGCATTGTGTTGTGGTGGTATTGGTGAGCTTGCGGTACAGCTCTCTCATTTGAGTTAATTTCCATGATTTGAGGACATGTGGACTGTTGCCTATTGGTGCACGGGTTGCACAGGTTGTTGCTTGAGATTGTATCGATGTGTCATGTCTCTAGAGTAGTCGTATTGGATGAGATGAGGTCAGTGGGATCTTGAATGAACACTATCGGATTCGGCTTCAGCATATTGGAAGGATAATCTCGGGATTTGGCTTAGAAGTTTACTATGGTCCTTGTCAAAGGAGAAGTGGCTTCACGAATGGTTGATCTGAGGAATGGTTATGACTTTCTACGTGTTTCATTTATCATTGGCAGTATACAGAAGTGTTGGAATGAGGCTTTATTTGATAAGAGGTTTATTATCGATATTCGGTTGTTCTGAGCAACTGCTGTGATTAGAAGTTATCGCTACGTGAGTTGAGCTATGTGGTATATCATGTAATTGCATCTGAGGCTGCAGGTATGGTTTGTTACAGCTTGTTCGGACTTATTCAAAGTA
>NW_017674465.1:0-11246 GCF_001879085.1 Nicotiana attenuata
CGGGAAACACAGGCTAATAGAAGAGTAATACACTGCTCTAACTCCAGAATGTCTAAACAACTAAAAGAAAGGAAAGACTATCTACTAAAGCTGGAATAAGATAGAGACTCCTGGTCTGCGGACGCGGCAGAAGTACCTCGAAGTCTCAGCTAGATCTCTCCGCCTCGAGAGTGATACGCCTGGGTAGAGGTACCTGGATCTGCACATGAAAAACATGCGCAGAAAGGGCATGATTACACCACAGCGGTACTCAGTAAGTGCCAAGCCTAACCTCGATCGGGTAGTGACGAGGAAGGTTAGGGCCCTACTGAGATAAATAAATATTAAACGACAGGATAAAGAAACAGTATAATGATAGTCTATAGCAAGAATCTAAACAGGATGATAAGGATACAGTAACAGAAAAACAGAAATAAGGCAATCACAAGGAGATACCGCTCACAACAAGGATGATAACCGGGGATCTCTTGGTATCCCGAGGATCTCTTGGTATCCTCACCATATACACTAGGGATCTCTTGGTATCCCGAGGATCTCTTGGTATCCTCAATAGTATGCCAAGGATCTCTTGGTATCCCGAGGATCTCTTGGTATCCTCAATATATATAAATGTGCCAGGGATCTCTTGGTATCCCGAGGATCTCTTGGTATCCTTAATAGTATGCCAGGGATCTCTTGGTATCCCGAGGATCTCTTGGTATCCTCAATATATATAAATGTGCCAGGGATCTCTTGGTATCCCGCACCTCAGTCCAGATCGTAAACACGTGCAGGGGATCTCCCGGGATGCCGTCCCGTAGTCCCAAATTTAAACACACAATAACAACTCAAGAGTATCGGAACAAATGTTAAACTCATAATAAGTAACAATAAATTCTAGCCCTACATACTTCACGAAATACAAACAAAGCAAATTTAAGCAAGTAGGCAGGTAAGTCGACTAAACATGCTTCTCTAAACTAACACAGGCTATAATTGCAAGTAAAATAAAGCAAATAAGAAAGAAACTCAGTCTAAGTATTTAAAGTAAAGCCGGATTTTCAACAATTAGCTCAAGTACGCGCTCGTCACCTCACGTACAACGCATTCAATTACCAAATATCATATCCTAAGGGTAAGGTCCCCCACACAAGGTTAGACAAGCCACTTACCTCGAATCGGCTCCAAAATCAACTCGAAATCGCACTTTTGCCACGAGTATCCGACTCCAAATGGCCCAAATCTATTCAATTCAATTACATATCGTAAATAACATCTCAAGCAACTGATTCTACTATTTAAGTCAAAGCTAGGACGCGAAATTAGGTAAAATGACCAAAACGCCCCTCAGGCCAACGTCTCGGAACCAGATAATTTTCACATTTTCAGAACCCTCGTACTCTCACGAGTCTAAGCATATAAAAATCTCCCAAATCGGAGGTCAAACACCCACCCAAAACTCAATAGTTTGGTCTATGAAGTTTTCCCCATTTTTCATTCAAAAATCCGAAATTAAGGAGGAATTCGTGATTAGATTAGTGGGTTTTAAGCATAAGGGAGTAGAGAATCGTTACCCAGTAGTTTCCCTCGAAAAACCTTCGAAATTTCTCCCAAATTCGAGCTCCCAAGCTTGTGTTTTGATAAAATGGCTAACCCTCGATTTTGAAATGTTTATAACTGCCCAGGTGTTTAATGAATCGCGATCGCGAAAGTGGGGTCGCGATCGCGTAGAGTGAAATAAAGGCTCCAGGAAAAAGGCCTACGCGAACGCGTGAAAAGGTTTGCGATCGCGGAAGAGAAGAGGGCAGAGCTACGCGATCGCGAATCAATCCATGCAATCGCGTTTAAGGAATTGCCCCCCTACAGATTGCTCTATGCGATCGCGTGAGCTGGGACGCGATCGCGAAGAAGAAAATGGTCTGCAACAGCTGAAGAGAATTTCTGCAATTTCTCATGACTCCAAAATGCTCCGTTGAGCATCCGAAACACACCCGAGGTCCCCGAGACCTCAATCAAACCTACGGACATATCCCATAACATCATTCAAACTTGTACCAATCCATAAACCACCTAAAACAACGTCGGAAACTCGAATTAATCAATGATTTGAGCCCAAGAATTTCAAATTCTCTCAAAACACGCTTTCGATAAAAAACCTAACCAAACCTCATCCGAATGACCTGAAATTTTGCACACACATCCCAAATGACATGACAGAACTATTGCAACTTCCGGAATTCCATTCCGACCCTCGGATCAAAATCTCACAATCGGACTGGAAACTTCAAAATTTGAACTTTCGGCATTTCAAGCCTAAATTAGCTACGAACCTCCAAAATACGTTCCGAACACGCTCCCAACCCCGAAATCACCTAACGAAGCTAACGGAACCATCGGATTTCTGTTCTGAGCTGTCTTCACACCGTTCTAACTATGGACCATTTTCCAACACTTAAGCTCTCATTTAGAGACTAAGTGTCCCAAAACTCTTCGAAACTCAAAACCGAACGTCCCAGCAAATCAAAATAGCAGATATAAACTTGGAGAGAGCAGTTATTAGGGGATCGGGGCATTAATTCTTAAGACGACCGGCCGGGTCGTCACATCCTCCTACACTTAAACATTCGTTCATCCTCGAACGTGCATAAAGACATACCTGAAGTAGTGAAAAGATGAGGGTAATTACTGCGCATATCCTACTCGGTCTCCTAGGTCGCCTCCTCGGCCGGCTGACCCTGCCACTGAACCTTTACTGAAGCAATGTTCTTTGATCTCAACTTTCTGACCTGCCTGTCCAATATAGCCACTGGCTCCTCAACATAGGATAGATCCTTGTCCAACTGGACTGAACTGAAATCCAACACGTGCGACGGGTCACCGTGATACCTCCGGAGCATCGAAACATGAAATACCGGATGAACTCCCGCCAAGCTAGGAGGTAAGGCAAGCTCATAAGCAACCTCCCCAACACGTCTCAATATCTCAAAAGGGCCAATAAACCTCGGACTCAACTTCCCTTTCTTCCCAAATCTCATAACGCCCTTCATAGGCGAAACCCGAAGCAGAACCCGCTCTCCGACCATATATGAAACATCACGAACCTTCCTGTCCGCGTGACTCTTCTGTCTGGATTGGGCTGTACGGAGTCTATCCTGAATCACCTTGACCTTCTCCAATGCATCCTGAACCAACTCTGTGCCCAATAGCCTGGCCTCACCCGGCTCAAACCAACCCACCGGAGACCTGCATCTCCTACCATATAAAGCCTCATACGGCGCTATCTGAATGCTGGACTGATAACTGTTGTTGTAAGCAAACTCCGCCAATGGCAAGAACTGATCCCAAGACCCACCAAACTCAATCACACACGCACGGAGCATATCCTCAAGAATCTGAATAGTGCGCTCGGACTGTCCGTCCGTCTGGGGGTGAAATGATATGCTCAACTCTACCCGAGTACCCAACTCCTGCTGAACGGCCCTCCAAAATCGTGATGTAAACTGAGTACCTCTGTCTGAAATGATAGAAGCTGGAATACCATGCAGACGAACAATCTCCCGGATATAAATCTCCGTCAACCGCTCCGATGAATAAGTAGTACACACAGGGATAAAATGAGCGGACTTGGTCAGCCGATCCACAATCACCCAAATGGCATCGAACTTCTTCGCAGTCCGAGGGAGACCAACTACAAAATCCATGGTGATCCTCTCCCATTTCCACTCCGGAATCTCTATCTGCTGAAGCAACCCACCCAGTCTCTGGTGCTCATACTTCACCTGCTGACAGTTGAGGCATCTAGCTACATTTTCAACTATATCCTTCTTCATCCGCCTCCACCAATAGTGCTGCCTCAGATCCTGATACATCTTCGCGGCACCCGGATGGATGGAATTCCGCGAACTATGGGCCTCTGCTAAAATCAACTCCCGAAGCCCATCAACATTGGGCACACAAATCCGACCCCGCATCCTCAATACCCCGTCATCTCCAATGGTCACATCTCTGGCATCGCCATGCTGAACCGTGTCCCTGAGGACAAGTAAGTGAGGGTCATCATACTGCCGCTCTCTGATATGATCGAATAAGGAAGACCGAGAAACCACACAAGCTAGGACCCGACTGGGCTCCGAAATATCCAATCTCACAAACTGACTGGCTAAGGCCTGAACATCCATCGCCATAGGCCTCTCTGAAGCTGGTAAATATGCCAAACTCCCCAAACTCTCCGCCCGGCGACTCAAGGCATCCGCCACTACATTGGCCTTGCCCGGGTGATACAGAATAGTAATATCATAATCCTTCAGCAACTCTAACCACCTCCTCTGGCGCAAGTTTTGATCCTTTTGCTTGAACAAGTGCTGCAAACTCTGATGGTCAGTATAAATCTCACAAGGCACACCATACAAATAATGACGCCAGATCTTCAAGGCATGAACAATAGCAGCTAACTCAAGGTCGTGGACAGGGTAATTCTTCTCATGTATCTTCAACCGTCTGGACGCGTAGGAAATCACCCTACCGTCCTGCATCAACACCGCTCCAAGGCCAACCCGTGAGGCATCACAATAAACTGTATAAGACCCTGAACCAGTAGGCAATATCAAAATTGGGGTTGTAGTCAAAGCTGTCTTGAGCTTCTGAAAGCTTGCCTCACACTGCTCTGTCCACTGAAATGGAGCACCCTTCTGGGTCAATCTAGTCATAGGGGCTACAATCGATGAAAACCCCTCCACGAAACGACGGTAATAACCCGCCAAGCCAAGGAAACTGCGAATCTCTGTAGCTGAGGACGGCCTAGGCCAACTCTGCACGGCCTCCACCTTCTTCGGATCGACCCAAATGCCCTCACTCGATATCACGTGGCCTAAGAATGCCACAGAATCCAACCAAAACTCACATTTTGAGAACTTTGCATATAACTTCTTCTCTCTCAGGGTCTGAAGCACTGTCCTCAGGTGTTGCTCATGATCTTCCCGACTCCGGTAGTATACAAGAATATCATCTATGAAAACAATGACGAACGAGTCGAGATATGGCCTGAACACATTGTGCATCAAATGCATAAATGTTGCTGGGGCATTGGTCAGCCCAAATGACATAACAAGGAACTCGTAATGACCATACCGAGTCCTGAAGGCAGTCTTCGGGATGTCTGGCTCCCGAATCTTCAACTGATGGTAACCAGAGCGCAAGTCATTCTTAGAAAATACCTATGCGCCCTGAAGCTGGTCAAATAGATCATCAATACGAGGCAAAGGATAACGATTCTTCACTGTAACCTTATTCAACTGGCGATAATCGATACACATACGCATAGAACCATCCTTTTACTTCACAAACAAGACAGGAGCACCCCACGGTAAAACACTGGGTTGAATAAAACCCTTATCAAGCAATTCCTGTAACCGATCCTTCAACTCTTTCAACTCAGGATGAGCCATACAGTACGGAGGAATGGAAATGGGCTGAGTGCCCAGCAACAAATCAATGCCAAAATCAATATCTCTATCGGGCGGCATGCCCGGAAGATCAGCTGGAAACACATCGGGATAATCCCGTACCACTGGGACTGAATCAACAGAAGGGGTATCAACACTGACATCTCTCACATAAGCTAAATACGCGGCACACCCCTTCTCGACCATACGCTGAGCTTTAAGGAAAGACATAACTCTACCAGGAGTGTGATCTAAGGTACCACTCCACTCAACACGCGGAATACCTAGCATAGCCAGCGTCACGGTCTTGGCGTGACAATCAAGAATAGCATAATGGGGCGACAACCAGTCCATGCCCAAGATAATATCAAAATCAACCATGTTGAGTAACAATAAATCTGCCCTGGTCTCAAAACCACGAATAGTAACCAAACACGACCGATAAATGCGGTCCACAATAAGAGAATCTCCCACAGGAGTAGAAACATAAACAGGAGAACTCAAAGAATCTCGGGCTACACCCAAATGCGGAGCAAAATAAGAAGACACATAAGAATAAGTGGAGCCTGGATCGAATAGGACCGATGCATCTCTGTGAGAAACAATTATAATACCTGTGATGATAGAATCGGAGGCAATAGCCTCGGTACGAGCAGGAATGGCATAATATCGGGCCTGGCCTCCCCCTCGAGGGCAACCTCTACCTCCCCGACCTCCGCCCCTAGCTGGCTGGGTAGATGGGGAAGCAACTGGAGCTGTGATCATGGCCTGAGAACTTTGCTGAGCGCGCTGTGGCTGAGAAGTCTGTGGAGGTGCACTCCTCCCAAGTCTAGGGCAATCCCTCACCACATGGCGGGTGTCACCACACTCGAAACAAGCTCTAGGAGGACGTGGTGGCTGTGACTGGCTGGGGCCAGGTCTGCTGGACTGACCTCTGAAAGCACCCCGCGTAGGAGGCGCGCTAGAAACCGGAGGTGCATAGTAAGGCTCCTGAGGTCTAGGAGGAGCTAGAGCACTGTTGACTGATGGAAGAGCTAAATGAACGGGGCGACCCATATAACCCCTACCATGACAACCTGCTGCTGGGGTACGGGCACCAGAGTAGTGGCCCGACTCTCGATACCTCTTGGCCTCTCTCTCCTCTCGCTCTCTAGCGAGCATACCCTCGATCCTCCTAGCAATGCTCACAACCTGCTGATAAGGAATGTCCATCTCCAACTCTCGAGCCATGCTAGATCTGATGGGTGGAATTAGACCCTCAATGAACCGGCGAGCTCTCTCGTGGATAGTAGCAACGAAGGCTGGTGCATGCCTGGCCGATCTGGTATAAAGGATAGCATACTCCGAAATGGTCATAACACCCTAGCGCAAATGCTCAAACTCTGCGCGCCATGCATCCCTGAGACTCTGAGGGACAAACTCTCTCATGAACATATCCGAGAACTGGGTCCAAGTCAGTGAAGCAGCCTCGACTGGACTGTCTATCTCATAAGTGCGCCACCAATCATAGGCGGCTCCCCGAAGCTGAAAGGCAGTAAAGGAAACCCCGCTGGATCCGGCTATACCCATAGTGCAAAGAATACGATGGCACTCCTCTAGAAATCCCAAGGCATCATCTGTCGCTAATCCACTGAAAATCGGAGGATCATACTTCTTGAATCTCTCAAGCCTCCGCTGCTCATCCTCAGAAGCAGCTGCCCCATCCTTGGGCTGAACTGGTACTGCACTGGGACCTGCTCAACATGCACTCGCTGCTCAGGAGTGCGGGCTGCGAGAGTCTGGGCTCCTCCCCCGGCCTGGGATGTGGCTGCAGCAAGGGGAAGCAACCCTGCCTGAGCCAAGGTGGTGTACATAGACATGAACTGAGCTAACGTCTCCTGAAGGGCTGGAGTAGTAGTGGCAGTAGGCGTGTCGGGTGCCTGAACTCCGGTTGGATCTGCTGGCGGTACCTCAGCGGCAGCTCGTGCAGGTGCTCTGGCTGCACCACGTGCACGTCCACGGCCTCTACCCCGACCCCGGCCTCTGACGGCTGCAGTAGGGGGAGCGGGTGCCTGATCGTCCCGAGTAGCACGTGTCCTCACCATCTGTGAGAGAATAGAAGACAGAAGTTTAGAATTGATGTCAAAAAATATCGCACGACAAGGAAATCAATGAAGTGAAGATTTTTCCTAAACAATTACATAGCCTCTCGTAGATAAGTACAGACGTCTCCGTACCGATCGGCGAGACTCTAATAAACCGGCCTGTGTTCCGTGACTCCTATGAACCTAGAGCTCTGATACCAACTTGTCACGATCCCAGTTTGCCCTCCGTGAACATGTCGTGATGGCACCTAGTCCCCTACGACTAGGTAAGCCTAACAATGCGGAAAAACAACATGACTTGCGGAATAATTAATTAAAACTGAACAACTAAACGTAACTGTATATAAATGCCGCCCGACATATACAACTCCATAATGCGGAAGTCTACAATATCACCCCAAAACCCGAAAACTCACGGGAAACACAGGCTAATAGAAGAGTAATACACTGCTCTAACTCCAGAATGTCTAAACAACTGAAAGAAAGGAAAGACTATCTACTAAAGCTGGAATAAGATAGAGACTCCTGGTTTGCGGACGCGGCAGAAGTACCTCGAAGTCTCAGCTAGATCTCTCCGCCTCGAGAGTGATACGCATGGGTGGAGGTACCTGGATCTGCACATGAAAAACATGCGCAGAAAGGGCATGAGTACACCACAACCACTCAGTAAGTGTCAAGCCTAACCTCGGTCGGGTAGTGACGAGGAAGGTCAGGGCCCTACTAAGATATAAATAAATAATAAACGACAGGATAAAGAAACAGTATAATGATAGTCTACAGCAAGAATCTAAACAGGATGAAAGGATACAGTAACAGAAAAACAGAAATAAGGCAATCACAAGGAGATACCGCTCACAATAAGGATGATAACCGGGGATCTCTTGGTATCCAGAGGATCTCTTGGTATCCTCACCAAATACACTGGGGATCTCTTGGTATCCCGAGGATCTCTTGGTATCCTCAATATATATAAATGTGTCAGGGCTCTCTTGGTATCCTCAATAGTATGCCAGGGATCTCTTGGTATCCTCAATATATATTAATGTGCCAGGGATCTCTTGGTATCCCGCACCTCAGTCCAGATCGTAAACACGTGCAGGGGATCTCCCGGGATGCTGTCCCGTAGTCCCAAATTTAAACACACAATAACAGCTCAAGAGTATCGGAACAAATGCTCAACTCATAACAAGTAACAGTAAATTCTAGGCCTACATACTTCACGAAATACAAACAAAGCAAATTTAAGCACGTAGGCAGGTAAGTCGACTAAACATGCTTCTCTAAACTAACACAGGCTATAATTGCAAGTAAAATAAAGCAAATAAGAAAGAAACTCAGTCTAAGTATTTAAAGTAAAGCCGGATTTTCAAAAATTAGCTCAAGTACGCGCTCGTCACCTCACGTACAAGGCATTCAATTACCAAATACCATATCCTAAGGGGAAGGTCCCCCACACAAGGTTAGACAAGCCACTTACCTCGAACCAGCTCCAAAATCAACTCGAAATCGCATTTTTGCCACGAGTATCCGACTCCAAATAGCCCAAATCTATTCAATTCAATTACATATCGTAAATAACATCTCAAGCAACTGATTCTACTATTTAATTCAAAGCTAGGATGCGAAATTAGGTAAAATGACCAAAATGCCCCTCAGGCCAACGTCTCGGAACCGGATAATTTTTACATTTTCAGAACCCTCGTACTCTCACGAGTCTAAGCATATAAAAATCTCCCAAATCGGAGGTCAAACACCCACCCAAAACTCAATAGTTTGGTCTATGAAGTTTTCCCCATTTTTCATTCAAAAATCCGAAATTAAGGAGGAATTCGTGATTAGATTAGTGGGTTTTAAGCATAAGGGAGTAGATAATCGTTACCCAGTAGTTGCCCTCGAAAAACCTTCAAAATTTCTCCCAAATCCGAGCTCCCAAGCTTGTGTTTTGATAAAAATGGATAACCCTCGATTTTGAAATGTTTATAACTGCCCAGGTGTTTAATGAATCGCGATCGCGAAAGTGGGTCCGCGATTGCGTAGAGTAAAATAAAGGCTCCAGGAAAAAGGCCTAAACGAACGCGTGAAAAGGTTTGCGATCACGGAAGAGGAGAGGGCAGAGCTACGCGATCGCGAATTAATCCATGCGATCGCGTTTAAGGAATTGGGCCTCCCTCCAGATTGCTCTATGCGATCGCGTGAGCTGGGACACGATCGCGAAGAAGAAAATGGTCTGCAACAGCTGAAGAGAATTTCTGCAATTTCTCATAACTCCAAAATGCTCCGTTGAGCATCCGAAACATACCCGAGGTCCTCGGGACCTCAATCAAACCTAGGGACATATCCCATAACATCATTCAAACTTGTACCAATCCTTAAACCACCTAAAACAACGTCGGAAATTCGAATTAATCAATGATTTGAGCCCAAGAACTTCAAATTCTCTCAAAACACGCTTTTGATCAAAAGCCTAACCAAACCTCGTCCGAATGACCTAAAATTTTTCACACACATCCCAAATGACATGACAGAACTATTGCAACTTCTGGAATTCCATTCCGACCCTCGGATCAAAATCTCACTATCGGACCGGAAACTTCAAAATTCGAACTTTCGGCATTTCAAGCCTAAATTAGCTACGAACCTCCAAAACACGTTCCGAACACGCTCCCAACCCCAAAATCACCTAACGAAGCTAACGGAATCATCGGATTTCCGTTCCGATGCCGTCTTCATACTGTTCTGACTATGGACCATTTTCCAACACTTAAGCTCTCATTTAGGGACTAAGTGTCCCAAAACTCTTCGAAACTCAAAACAGAACGTCCCGGCAAATCAAAATAGCAGAAATAAACTTGGGGAGAGCAGTTATTAGGGGATCGGGGCGTTAATTCTTAAGACGACCGGCCGGGTCGTCACATCATGTCATACCGATTTTTTTCTTTAAAATATACTTTTTGTTACACTTCAAAATCGCTATAGAAACTACCAATTAGAAATCAATATCCCTATTGTTGAATTCGAGAAAAAAACCTTCCGCATAATTTAATGATTCTAAACTAATATTCTTCAACAAAAAAAATATTATACCTTTGCAATGTTGGCTTGACTGTAGCTAAATGAAGAAGTTTCAGCTTATACCATTCAATTCTTAGAAGGTGCTAAATTTAAAATAATGATAGTAATTGGATAGCCAAAGTTTTGTTATTTGTTTGATGACCACTTTTACAAATTGACTCTTCAAACAAATATTCTTTAGAAAGGAAAAATAACCTTTTTTGATTATTGATTGATTTTTGTGATGTTTCTTTCTCCAACAGGTAGGTTTACTTCATTATATATGTAATTAAGCTTTTATTCGATTTTATACTCTATTTTGTTATTAATTTGGATAAACATAGACGTGTACCCTATATATTACATTTATTTTAAAAGAAATTCGCTTTATTCAAATCTAGCTGTAGCGTTTAAAAGAACTATAATTACAGGGCTTTAAATGTGAAAGAGTTTTATAATTATATGGAGTAGTTTTTCTTCTTCTTTTTTTCCAGAGACGAAATAGTATTTAAATAATTAGAAAAGATAACAAAAGTTCCGAACATGATTGTATATGACCATTAACCGAATTAAGTATGATAGCATGATAGCAAAAGATAATTTTTTTAAATTTTAATTCAGATTTAAAAACTTTATCTATAAATTCAAAATTATATTTAATTCAGATTCAAAACATATATATATATATATA
>NW_017674465.1:11266-17248 GCF_001879085.1 Nicotiana attenuata
ATATATATATATATATATATATATATATATATATATATATATATATATATATATATATATAGTATGACTAACATAGTCAAATATAGAATAAAGTTATCATATACTATCGACATTTATTAGCTTTTCATTTGGCTTAACTATAATGCCAATTATATATGGTAACTTTATTTCTTTAATATATATATAGGTTTTTTTTGTTATCTTTCTAAGCTCCTCTTGCTTTCTTCATGATTGCATTCAAACATTATAGTGACTGTTCTTCAGATATTAGTCATGCCCTTTCACGTGTTCTAAAATTTCCTTGAATCCCAACTAATTTAGTTTAAGATTTAAAAGCAAATTCCCCCTTATAATCATCTAGCTTTTTAATACCAAATCAGTAGCTAAAAGGAAAAAGTAAAGAAGAGAAGAATAAGGGGATTCTAGATTAGTGCATGAAATTGGTCCAAGAAGCTGTTATTTCGTGGCAATGACAACACGTGGCTATTTTTAAGTATGATGTTTAAAATAAATTCATAGTTTACAATGTATTTAAAAATTAGCTAATTTCGTTCAAATTTCAGGACACAACATCCTAGAGTTTAAACCTCAAAGTTCAAATTTAAGGACATTGTGTCTTAAAGTTCGAAAATCATGTACAGAAGTTCGAATCTTATGTCCTGAATTTCAAATGAGCAGCTCAGAAATTCAGGACACTAAGTCCTGAATTTCGAAATTCGGGATATTTAGTCCTGAAGTTCGGGTGAATTGGCTAATATTTAAATACATTCTAAATTGTGGATATATTTTAATGAACGTGCTTAAAAGTGGCTATTGTTGCACTTAGCGCTGTTATTTCAATGTTTTATTACACAAATTTATTACACAAACAACCATTCTTAGGGCAACTATTTAGGAATTTGCCAGTATTTATGTGGTCCTGAAAATTTGAACCAAAAATAGGAATTTCGGTACAACTTAAGACATTGTGTTCTGAAAAATCGAACAGGAAAACTGATTTAGAACACATTGTTAATTCCTAAATAGCAGCTCTTTAGAGTGACTGCCTGATGTTATTTATAAGAAATACAACCACTTTTAAAAAATTACTTTATATAAAATTTACTACAACTTTTGACTTTTTAATTAAATTAGATACAACTTTTAATATGCCTAAAATATCTCATTATGGGACTTGAAAATAGGGATTATGCCAACTAACACATAATCCCTTAAATTCAAAATAATCTCACAGTTCTCTCTCACCTAATCCATGTAGACAATTAACTTTCTGATATTATATTTTATATATCATTATTATTTGTAAAGAACTATATTACATATATTTTTAATAAATATAATATATTAATATACTCAAAATCAATACCCACATATTATATTAGTAATCAATGGTATATTGACTATTACATATTTAGTATACGGTGGATATAGTATAACATATACACATATATGTGCGTATACGTGTGCGCGTGTATGTGTTATATTATTCCTTTTCTATTATAGCATACTCATTTTCTATACAATATATATATATATATATATATATTGTATAGAATATGCTGCATTTCTTTTATACATTAAATTAATCTATACAAGAAATAAATATACCTCGAATAATATAATAAATTAATATATATATATATATATATATTAATTTATTTTATATATATATATACATACTCATATATTAGTATACAATGAATATACTATAACAGATTTCATATATACTTATATAGTATATTGTATAGATTATACAAATATAATATAATAGTATAAGATATATATGCTATAACAGATTTCATACTTTTATTATATTTGACTCCTATATTATATAGTACATCTCTCATCTATTTTTGANTATACCATTTTATTTGTTAAGAACTGTATTACATATATTTTTAATAAATATTAAATCTTATAATATTAATATATATATATATATATATATATATATATATACTGTATTTCTTCTATACATTAAATTAATCTATACAAGAAATAAATATACATCGAATAATATAATTAATTAATATATTTAAATACTCATATATTAGTATACAATGAATATACTATAACAGATTTCATATATGCATTATATAGTATATTGTATAGNTTTGAATGGCTGCATTTGAATTGGGGTAGATTTGGTTTGGCTTAATTTTAGGGATGTAGAGATATTTTAGGAAAATTTGATTGTATTTGAGTTGTAGTCGATTTGCTTAAGCTTAAATTTAGGGAATGCTAAGAATTCTATTAAATTTTGCTATAATTTTGGAATCTTCATTTAGTATAGGTTGAATAATGTCCGTAGAGAGAAATTCTTTTAATTTAAATATATATTAATTATATAAAATAAAGATAATGATGTTGTATAATATGTAAATCAATAGCTAGTTGCAAATGATGAAATATACAATCTAAAAAGTTGTAGTTATGTAAACTTCCCTGCATAAAAGGGCTGAATAAGTACTGTACATAAGTTTGGGCCCAACAGATACCCAGATACAGTGTCCGGCTGAATTAAACGAACTTGTCGAATTTCTCTTAGCTTTCTAAATGTTTTTCCCCAATGGCATAATATTTGTCTAAAGTTGGAGTTGATTACCTGAATCTGTAAATTCCTACTTACTCAAATGTCATAGTATGAATTTAGTGTCATTATTTCAGTTCTCATTTCCAAATATTGGCGGTTCTCTTTAGCAAACAATAATTAGAGACTTAAGTTGATCTACAACTCAAAATGTTTTTCATCTATAAACTCTTGGAACTTTTATATTTGACCTTGGTCTGTAAACACCTGATTAGTGACTTTTCTGGTTTCACGTTTTGTCTATTTTAAAGTTTACTTATAGAGTGTGTTTGGTACGAAAGAAAATATTTTTCGGAAAATGTTCTCCAATTTTCCCATGTTTGGTTGGCTTAAATGTTTTGGAAAATCTTTTCCTCATGAACTCATTTTCCTCCAATTGCAGGAAAATATTTTCCTTATCAAGAGAAAGGAAAACATTTTCCAAAAATCTTTCTCAACCTTCCTCACCCTCACCGACCCATCCCACCCCTTCCCCAAAAAAGGTATTTTTTTTTTTAATTTCAGCTTTTCCGTTACCACCCACCCTACTATCCCTCCACCCCCACCTCAACCCCCCACCCCACCCACCCCCAACCCCCCTCCCCCACCCACCCCCACCCCCACCGCAAAATATATTTTTTTAAATATATTTTTTAGTTTTAATTTTTTTATATATCGGTTTAAAGGTTCAAAATTTTACAAGTTCCAAAATTATGAGTTCAAAGGTTTATGTGTTTGGAAGTTTATGGGTTTAGAAATTATAAAGTTTACGGGTTCGAAATTCTGCGGTTTTGAAAGTTTAGCGGTTCGAAAGTTTATGAAATTTGTGGGTTCGGAAGGTTGTTGGTTTGAAAGTTTATGGCTTCATGTTTATTATATCTAAATTATTTATGAATTCCTTAATTTGCGTACCAAACACCGAAAAATGAATAAAATTACTACTTGTTTTCTGAGAAAATATTTTGTTGGAAAATATTTTTCAAACATTTTCCATTATACCAAACACACCCTTAGTTTATAAATAAAAAGCTGATCCCCACGATCTAAAATGAGTTTAGTTCAA
Source organism: Nicotiana attenuata (assembly GCF_001879085.1). NCBI lineage: Eukaryota > Viridiplantae > Streptophyta > Magnoliopsida > Solanales > Solanaceae > Nicotiana > Nicotiana attenuata. The sequence continues at coordinate 14,899 of NW_017674465.1, forward strand.
TTTTATATATATATTCAACTAGAGACGTTATTTGTGAGAAGTTAAAACAATTTGTCCGCGAGAGAAAAGAATGCATTGAGATGAAATAAGAGGAAATGAGGAATAGATAATGGTTTCTCATCTCCATTCAGTCAGTGATAGTCCCGTGCTGATTATATTCAAACACTGTACAAAACAAAATAATATTTCGTGTTAATATGCCTATAAAGAAAAAAAAAGTTTAATTTTAACTCTCAAGAGAGAAAATGAATGTTCCTAATTATTAAAATTTATATGAAGTTAATAACATCTGCCTAATAATACTAGTTAAGGTAAAAATCATCTTATTTCTCAAATACTTGCAACAATTCTTACAAAACAAAAAGATTCATGTTATAAATAGAATCCTATTTATGGGGAATGTCCATATTTAGAGAAATTCTAGGGTTTATTACTTGGTGGCTAAGTCACCATCTCCCTATAAATAGAGGGTTCTATTCCATTGTAATTCACCCCATATCAATAAGAATTCTCTCTCTCCTATTTGCTCTGCAATACTCTTCTTCTTCTTCTTTTATTGTTCATAACACGTTATCAGCACGAGACTCTAACCAATTGAGTAGAAGCTTTGGGATTGAGCATAATGATTGTCAATCGTTCCATGAACTTCCTTCATGATTAAATTCTGGATTTAAGGTAAGTATTTTACTTTATTTTTCTCTTTTAAATTCTTGAAATTCTATAATTTGATTTTATATACAAGCAAAGACAACAAAATTTGATAATAACTCTAATGGAGTTTGAAAGAAATTATAACCGCCCAAAGTGGTAAAATTTCTATGTCTTGCCATGATCAAATTATTGTATGATTATGGGCACAAAAAGTGGAAACCCGTCCCATTGAATTTGCTCCATTCTCATTCCCTTAAGAGAATGTGATAGCAGTATGTGATAAGTCTGAAAGAAGACAAAATTATCACTGTGAATGTATCAATCGATGTGGACGTGGCAATGGACGAAATTATAATCGTCATCATTGTGAATAATGAGAATAATAAGGATTCTCAAAATAATCTTTCACTCTGTGGAAAATATTTGTCATCGATTTGACATGAGATTTTGTAAAGCACATATAGATGATTATGGTCCATTCATGATGTGAATGTGACAACATCTGATTTATGAATATATATTCATTCTTTAAAGAATATGAACGTGCTAGTGCTAGTGAATATACCGCACTCACCTCTAAAAGGAGGTTTGAGATGATATAAGAAAATAATGTCATTATTATGGCATGAATGGTCATTGGTCACGTACCTATTGTACGCCAAAATATTTTGGCATTGTGATTGTTAAAAGACAACGGTAATGCAAGAAACAGATCTTGCATATAATTTTGACCATAACTATAATGGTATAACTTTCTCTTTAAAAGAGATATTCACCATATGGATGTTGATGAATATGTGGTACTACAAAATTAATTGAGAACTCTGCAAGAGCCAATTATACTATTTTGGAGAAACACAATTGATTACCAATAAGGTATTGTGTTGTAGTAAGTCTCAAAGAAACTTATTCAGTTTCCAAAGTATACGCGAAAGCGGTTGATTATATTGAGACTATAAATAAAGGAAAGATTTAATATCTTCTATTACTACAACTTGTAGCGGGGTAATATGTATGTGAAAAGCTACCCGCTTTATTCTCCAATTTGTACTACATAAACAAAAGAATACCACAATGAAGTGGGTATTTATTGATATAAAAACCCATATCATAATAAACTTGGAGTTTATTGATAATTGCACACGTCATGGTGTAAATCTGAAGTTTATCAATATTGATAATTTATTCAGTTGGCATAATTGGTTTAGCCATATCAATTTAAGTATGATGTGCAAAAATAAAAGAGAATTCACATGGGTAAATATTAAAGAACTAGAAAGTTCTTTACGAATTCTCTTATGTTGCCTGTTCTCATTAATTAATATACCAACTAAAATTGGGATTGAATCCCATGAATGCTGGAAATATCAAAGGTGGATATGGGCCCATTCACCTGCCATGTATACCACATAAGATGCATCTCTGAGATGGTTACATGTGCGATTATTAATAACCCGCAACATGGTGTTTTGCGAGGCAACTTGCTCAATAATTTCATTTCGAGCATAATTTCAAGATTTTTTTATTCAAGATAGTTCGTCTTGATAAGTTGGTTTACATCACAGTTGGTTTAGCAAAATAATTTATTGAGTGCCTCCACTTAATAGCTAAACTATTGCTTATGAGAACAAAGTTATCTATATCAGTTTGATATAGGTTATATACAAAAGTATATTACATTCTCCCCTCACGAGTGGTT
>NW_017674465.1:17264-24281 GCF_001879085.1 Nicotiana attenuata
CCCCCCCCGACAAAAAAAATTTGTAATTTAATTTTCTGTTTCTTTTTCGTTTTACTGTCACCCCCTCCCCCGAAAAAATATTTTTTAAATATATTTTTCAGTTTTAATTTTTTTTATTTATCGATTTAAAGGTTCAAAATTTTACAAGTTCCAAAATTATGAGTTCGGAGGTTTATGTGTTTGGAAGTTTACGGGTTCGATATTCTGCGGTTTTGAAAGTTTAGCGGTTCGAAAGTTTATGAAATTTGTGGGTTCGGAAGGTTGTTGGTTTGAAAGTTTATGGCTTCATGTTTATTATATCTAAATTATTTATGAATACTCTTGAGAAGTTATTTTCCTTAATTTGCGTACCAAACACCGAAAAATGAATAAAATTACTACTTGTTTTCAGAAAATATTTTCCATGGAAAACATTTTCCTTTATACCAAACACACCCATAATGTATGTTCACTTATTTTGCGATTCCTATTTCACCGTGTTAGTTTAATAGCTAAGCTTATAGCGCTCCAGGTTCTTATATAGTAAGTATAAATCCTAAATGTTTTCCGAATGACTATTTTGTACAATCAGAGGCAGAGCGAAGATTTGAACTTTATGGGTTCGGGACTCTAGCTCATTTAAGTTAATGGGTTCTAAATTAACAACTTATACATTTCAATTGATATATTAAAACAAATACATGGTTTGAATAAAAATTACTGGATTCGATCGAACCCGCAAGACCTATACTAGCTCCGCCCCTGTGTACAACATAAGCAAACTGGCCCCTCTTATAATTTCTTTTTCTCTTTTTTTCACTTTTAAGTATATAATTAAATCCTCGTACTGTTCCTCCAAATATATTTAGAGCCGCTTTTTGACAGAGTATGAAGATGTAATCATTTATTTCTTTGGGGTATTATCACTTTTAATCCGCATCAGAAAGTATTTATATTCGGGAACCAAAAAAGTATATAAAATTTATATAATTTTTGTATGTAACATATATACAAAATATATGCATATATATGTAAAATATTTTTTTTCGGCTATTATCTTAAGAGCGACCATACACGGTCATTTTTTCAAGATGTAAGCTAGCAGCGAGACAGCTAGAACATCGTGTATCTAAAGCCAATAAAGATGCTACTATCACTTTGTAAAGAAAATGGTTAAAACAGTACTTGGAAAAGGCAATTATGTACAAAAGAGGATTGTGTGGAAGAGAAGAGATTAACTAAAGGAAGATTTGCAAAAGCAATATTGTCCATTTTAGGACCACAAGTACTTATGTTAATGATATGCTCCTATAAAGGGTCGTTTGGTATGAGGTATAAGAAGGTATAGTGCTGGTATAAAAATTTAATACTACCGTAATACTTCGTTTGGTTAGCAAACCAGGTATAAGTTATCCTAGGATTAAAATTAACACTGGGATAACTTATATCTTATAGAGGGTGGGATAATTAGCACCGGTATAACTTATACATTCTTCTTACAAATTATGCAATTGTCATATTTAATACAACATACCAAACAATGGATAAAAAACAATCTCAGCGTAACTTATATCAGTATATCTTATCCCAGCATAAGCCGTATTCAAACCAAACGACCCCTAAGTAATTGAGAAGCGTCCTCGCTATTTTGGAACATAAAGAATAGAAGCGCTGGATACTATGTCCATGCATGTTCTCCCTCTTCTTAAGAATTACATTGCAATATATTATACATGTAAGATACCTTACATGGCCCTGTACCTTATATAAAGAAGGTGGACTTGATTAGTACAGTTAGTCTTGATTCGGATTGTTGGACTACCAACGATACTCTTAATATGGTGTGATATTGTCCGCTTTGGGCCAAGCCCGCATGATTTTCCCCAAAAGGCCTCACACCATTAAGAGACCCCTACACCTTATAGGTAGACTCCCAATCTTTTCAGTTACCAATGTGGGACGGATTAATATTTCTCTAATATATATATATATATAAAAATATATACCACTTTATTAGTAAAATGTCACGACCCGGATTTCCCACCCTCGGGGGTCGTGATGACGCCTACTAATGAGAGCTAGGCAAGCCAACCCTTAATTACCTTTTCCATTAATCAATTTACCTCTTTTAGCAATTATCAGCAATAATGTGAAAGCAACGAAATTAAATAATGAGCGGAAGTCTTAAATTATAGAAAACTGAATAGAAGTGCTACATAAGCCTCTACCCAAGACTGGTGTCATAATACTCACGAACTACTAAGAATACTAAATACAATCGTCTGAAAGAGAACATAAACTGTTTGTCTCGAATACAATGAGATAACAGACTAAAATAAAGGATAGAGGAGACGTCGGGCCCGCGGACGCCTGCAGGGCTATCTCGATGTCTTGCTGGACTGAAGGCCTGCTCCCACGCTACTGCTGCTGCTGTCCAAACCTGGATCTGTGCAAAATAGCACAGAGTGTAGTATCAGCACAACCGACCCCATGTGCTGGCAAGTGCCTAGCCTAACCTCGGCGAAGTAGTGACGAGGCTAGGACCGGACTACCAATTAAACCTGTGCAGTTATATAATATACAGCGGAAAGTAAAGCAGGAATAAACAAGTAAAGATGGGAGGGGGAAAACATGCTGCGAGGGTATACCAGTATTAACAGTAAACCCAGAGTAACAGTCTAAGGGTAGCTTAGAATTTACAGCGACAAAGAATCTAATATCCAAAATAAACATACTTGTATCAATAATTGTTGCGGCGCGCAAACCGACCCCAATATATAACAACACTGTTGCGGCGTGCAACCCGATCCATATCATTTAGCATTGTTGCGGCGTGCAACCCGATCCACAAATATCATTGTTGCGGCATGCAACCCGATCCATATCATTTAGCGTTGTTGCGGCGCGCAACCCGATCCACAAATATCATACATTGCACGGCATCACCCTTCGTGCTTTATCACTCTTCCTCACCCAAACAACAATCAAAAATAAGGGGCAAGAAAGTAAACAAATAATGATAGAAATCCCGGCAAGGGAATGCAATTAAATAATTAAATCCCGACAAGGGAACAATATCAATAAATTTCCATGTCCCGGCAAGGGAGAAAATCAACCAAATAACAAAACGTCCCGGCAAGGGAATAAACCAAATACTCTTTCTCTTTCTTTCACTTTCATCTCATAGTTCACATTATCACTTGAGCCAACGCTCCAAGGATTTATATATCTCATATACTTTCGCAATTTGTATTTCAACTCGAGCCAACGCTCCACGAAGTTCAAAGATCACAATTTCCTTTCACATACTCTTTACAACATATAGAAATCATCAATTAAGTATGGGAGCTGTAACAAAACCAGAATATTCGCAATATAAGGACTCACGGTCATGGTAGACACCAATGTATAGATACTCGTCACCATGCCTATACATCGTACTCGACAATTAGCAAGTAGCAAATAAGACTCAACTCCTATTCCCTCAAGCTAAGGTTAGACCAAACACTTACCTCAACTTCCACGGCCAAATCAATCCACAACAACCGCTTTCCCTCTCGAATTCGGCTCCAACTCAATCAAATCTATACAATAATGACTTCATAGTATCAATATATGCTAAACAAATCAAACCCAATGCCTAATTATAGATTTCCAAGCTTCCTTCCCAAAATCCCAAAAGTCGCCCCCGGGCCCGCTTGGTCAAAATACGAGGTTCGGACCAAATTCATATCCCGAATATATAATTTATTTTCAAATGCGACCCCAAAACGAGGTCTAAATCAAGAAAAATCAAAAAGCCCTAACCCTACCCATTTCTCTAATTTCTACCCTTAATTACATGTTCTAGGCTTAGGAATTCATTAGACGTTGATGAAAAATGAAGGAAACGAGTTAAGATTTACTAACCCAAGAAGTTTTGATGAAGAATTGCTTCAATGGTCGCGCAAGAGCTTGGAGAAGAAAGGTTTTGGTGAAAACTTGGTGAAATCCCGTAATGGTTCTGTTTTGGGGTTTTAAAAATAATTAGGCAAAATTGCCCTTCGCGTTCGCGGAAGGAAGGTTGCGTTCGCAAAGGGTAAACTTGGCAGACCANTCAAACTTCATTAACTTTCAAATTTAGAACTTATAGTCCGAAACACGTCAAACGACGTCCGATTTCAACCAAACTTTACAGAAATATCTTAAATCACATATAAGACCTGTACCGGGCGCCGGAACCAAAATACGGGCCCGATACCAACACGTTTTAACCAATTTTCATTTCAATTTTCTTCATACATTTCAGAAAAATAATTTTACTCAAAAATTCATTTCTCGGGCTTGGGACCTCGAATTCGATTCCGGGCATACGCCCAAGTCCCATATTTTCCTACGGACCCTCCGAGACCGTTAGATCACGGGTCCGGGTCCGTTTACCCAAAATATTGACCGGAGTTAAATTTACTCATTTTAATATCAAATTTTAGCATTTATCACGGAATTTCATATTTAAGCTTTCCGGCTACGCGCCCGGACTGCGCATGCAAATCGAGGCGACTACAAATGAGGTTTTCAAGGCCTCGGAAGCACGGAATGAGTATGAAAATAGGTGATGACCCTTTTGGGTCGTCACATTCTCTACCTCTAAAACAATCGTTCGTCCTCGAACGGACAAAAGAATGAAATACCTGAGTCGGGGAATAGATGGGGATAACGGCTCCGCATATCGGACTCGGACTCCTAGGTCGATGCCTCAGGAGGCTGACCTCTCCACTAAACACGAACAGAAGGGAAACTCTTGGATCTCAACTGACGAACCTGCCGGTCTAGAATAGCTACCGACTCCTCCTCATAAGATAAGTCCTTGTCCAACTGGACAGTGCTGAAATCTAACACGTGGGCTGGATTGCTGTGATACCTCCGAAGCATGGATACATGAAAAACTGGATGCACGGCTGATAAGTTAGGCGGCAATGCAAGTCTATAATTCACCTCTCCCACTCGATCAAGAATCTCAAACGGACCAATGAACCTAGGGCTAAGCTTGCCCTTCTTCCCAAATCTCATCACGCCCTTCATAGGCGACACTCGGAGCAATACCCGCTCACCAACCATGAAAGCTACATCTCGAACCTTACGATCTACGTAGCTCTTTTGCCTGGACTGAGCGGTACGAAGCCTATCCTGAATGATCCTGACCTTGTCCAAGGCCTCCTGAACCAGATCCGTACCCAACAACCGAGCCTCTCCTGGCTCAAACCATCCAACCGGAGATCGGCACCGTCTACCATATAAAGCCTCATAAGGAGCCATCTGGATACTCGACTGGTAGTTGTTGTTGTAGGCAAACTCCCCTAAGGGCAAGAACTGATCCCACGAACCTCCAAAGTCAATAATACAAGCTCGGATCATATCCTCCAATATCTGAATAGTCCGCTCGGACTGTCCATCCGTCTAAGGATGAAATGCTGTACTCAACTCAACCTGGGTGCCTAACTCTCGCTGAACTGCTCTCTAGAAACGCGAGGTAAACTGCGTGCCTCGGTCCGAAATGATAGATACCGGCACACCATGAAGGCGAACAATCTCCCGGATATAGATCTTAGCTAACCTCTCGGATGAATAGGAGACTGCCACAGGTATGAAATGCGCTGACTTGGTCAGCCTATCAACAATGACCCAAACTGCATCGAACTTCTTCTGGGTCAACGGAAGTCCAGTAATGAAGTCCATAGTGATCCTCTCTCACTTCCACTCGGGAAGCTCAATCCTTTGAAATAAACCACCAGGCCTCTGATGCTCATACTTAACTTGCTGACAATTCAAACACCGCGCCACATATGCCACAATATCCTTCTTCATTCTACACCACCAATAATGCTTCCGCAAATCCTGATACATCTTCGCGGCGCCCGGATGAATAGAATATCGGGAACTATGGGCCTCCTCTAATATCAACTCCCGAAGTCCATCCACATTGGGCACACAAACTCGCCCCTGCAATCTCAAGACTCCATCAGCATTCAATGTAACCTGCTTGGCACCTCCTCGCTGCACCGTGTCTCGAAGGACACACAAATGGGGATCATCAAACTGCCGATCACGGATATGCTCCAATAATGAAGAACGAGCGACCGTGCAAGCTAACACACAACTGGGCTCAGAAACATCCAGTCTCAGAAACTGATTGGCTAAAGCCTGAACATCCAAAGCAAGCGGCCTGTCACCGACCGGAATATAAGCAAGACTGCCCATGTTGGCTGACTTCCTACTCAATGCATCGGCCACCACATTGGGCTTCCCCGGATGATATAGAATGGTGATATCATAATCCTTCAACAACTCCAACCACCTCCTCTGCCTCAAATTCAATTCCTTTTGCTTGAACAAGTACTGAAGACTCTTGTGGTCAGTGAACACCTCACATGCCACGCCATACAAATAGTGCCTCCAAATCTTCAATGCGTGAACAATGGCTGCCAACTCCAAATCATGCACTGGATAGTTCTTCTCATGAATCTTCAACTGCCTCGAATCATAAGCAATGACCTTGCCATCCTGCATCAATATTGCACCAAGCCCAACACGGGAAGCATCACAATAGACTGTATAAGGCCCTGAACCTGTGGGCAAAACCAACACCGGTGCCGTAGTCAAAGCTGTCTTGAGCTTCTGAAAGCTCGCCTCACACTCATCCGACCATCTGAGCTGGGCACCCTTCTGGGTCAATCTGGTCATCGGGGCTGCAATAGATGAAAACCCCTCCACGAACCGTCGATAGTAGCCTGCCAACCCCAAGAAAATCCGAATCTCTGTAGTTGATGCTGGTCTAGGCCAGTTCTTGACTGCCTCTATCTTCTTTGGGTCCACCTGAATACCCTCTGCTGATACAACATGACCCAGAAATGCAACTGAACTCAGCCAGAACTCACACTTGGAGAACTTGGCATATAACTGACTATCCCTCAGAGTCTGAAGAACCACTCTAAGGTGCTGCTCGTGCTCCTCCTGGCTGCGGGAATATATCAATATATCATCAATGAAGACTATCATGAA